>NC_072774.1:22165455-22295429 GCF_022539595.1 Amphiprion ocellaris
GGTCTCGCTCCCAACTTGTCACATTCTGTCTATTTGTCAGGTCAACTTGGTGTCACATTTGAACACAGAAGATACACTTTAGTGTCATTTTTTTACATTCAGGGCAGAAAGACCCATACAAATTTGTGAAAGTCAGAAACAGACGCCATGAGACTGTGGCCAAGTGGTTTTTGCTGGTGTTGTCACTGTCGGAAAATGAAAAGATAGCCGAAATCAGTATCTTTGCCTAATTTTAAGCAAATAGTTTTGGTGCCTAAACTTCACCAAACAGGACACCTTGTGCTCATCCCTATGACTCAAGGGGCTTTAACAAAATAGCAGTATTTAACGCTCTAGTAGTCAGAATGTGTTGGACTAACGAAACGAGAAAAGCATCATATTGACATATTTAAGAAGCTGGAAGCATCACATGCTTTGACCAATCACTGCAGCACTAGACCACACCATATTTTAGGTTGGGTAAATAACTAACCTTGATTGCTCACCTGATGGCTTTAATACAAGGTAAAAGTCAGCGCAGTACTAACCCAAACTGGATCTGTTTTATATCAGCAACTTCTGATGGATATCTAGTTCAGCCAGCCACTTCCAACAGAGCTTTGCATATCTTGACGGCAAATATGGCAAATAAGTTTGAAGACACTTGCTCTCCCCCATATTGACAGGAGTTCCAGAGAGAAACAGCAGTATCAGTAGAGAAAGGCAGTTTATTCAGGCTGCTGTGGGGTGAGATATTAAGTCTAACAGCACCCTCCACTGGCTAAAAAGCAGAAGAACAAGCAGAGGTACGCTTCTGTTTGGGCGATGAGGTTTCTCCAAACCAAGTGAAACCTGTGGTTCAAAATGAAAACCTAGACACTGATCAGAATTTGACAGAAAACAGAAGACGAGAGGCAGTAGGGGATCATCTGTACAGTTTTTGTCTCCTGTTTTATTTGGATGAATGAAACACTTTCAGTTACAAAAATGACTTAAAATGAACAACACTGTACAATGAACAAGCAGAGTAATTTTTCTTCTTTTTTTTTTTGGTTTTTCAGATAAACACACTAAAAGGCTAACTTGCTACCACAAAGGAGAAGAAGGGGGGCAGACTAAAAGGGAAGGGAAGGGGGGGTGAGACTGATCACAGGATAGAAGACACAAGGGGAGAGTGACTCAACCATACCTGCACACATATATTCACTCACGCACAATAGGGACACAAGCTGACTGTTGTGACAGGGGGAATTAAAGCTACATTTACTAGGAAGTTGGCAAACAGTACGTTACAGTTGACAGTACAGATCGTGTGTTGGGGTTTGTTGTTGTCCATAGAACAAGGAGTCTTTTTGTCTACCGCACCCATCCCACTTTCCAACAACCCACAGCCCACCCAGTCACACACACACACACACACACACACACACACATGCTCACAGGTGGGCATGTAACAAACTGACAGACTGGAACCCTCCCCCTTTTAAACAGCTAACAACAAGAAACCACTTCCAGAGAAAATTTTAAACTTCCCCTTGTCAGGGTTTAACAGTTTGCTCTTACACACACACACACACACACACACACGCACACACGCACACACACACACACACACACACACACACACTCTATCACACACACACATTGGAGGAGTAGACAAACATCTAAGGGTAAAGGTTGGACAGGTAGACGTTAGGACCAAACATTGGGGTAAGCCAAAAGAAAAACGAGGGAGGAAGGTGATGGGAGTTAAGCAGTACTCTGGCAGCACAAGCAGAAAAGACACAAACTCAAGAAGGATCAGAACAGCTACAAAGATAAGAGAAACTTCATTATCATCATCGTCATCATTGTTGTCGTCATCATCGTCGTGATCACCATAATTATGAGAAGCTTAAGATTATTTTTCCAATGACAAATACTTAAAAATATACATTTCATCAGCATCATCTTAATTATCATCATTATTATTATTATTTCCCTTTGGATAGCTGAGGTTAATGCTTCAAGACCGGCTCACTAGGTGACAGACGAGTTAAAGCAGAGCAGACAGGAAGGAATGGAAAGAGAAAGGCGAAGGATGCAGTGGAGGCTTTGTGTTGAAGAGTAAGTCAAGTTAGAGCTCTTTGGTTTTCTTCTTTAACATCTGACTTGCTTTGCTGTGTTGCTGGAGAACCTTTGGACTAAAGCTGTATTGTACGAGAGAGAGAGAGAGTAGAAAAGGATGAAAGCTAGGAAGTGCATGTATGTGTGGATGACAGTGGGCAGAGGAAGAAGTAGCAGCTTTGTTGTTTTCTTTGCTCTCTTTTGTCTCTCTTTCTCTGGCAGTGCCATCTATTATGGCTTCCTGCCCAGAGACACACATTCTCTCATCTTTACATAATTTCAATTAGGTGTTGATGCTTCATTTCGAAGGAATAGTTAAATGTTTTGGTAAACACTCTTATTTGCTTTCTTTCCAAGAGTTAGATGAGAAGACTGCAGCACCTCGATGTCTGCATGGTAAATATGAATCTGCAGCCAGGTTGGTTATCCTAAAACAGAAGAGGTAATTGAATGATTCTCACAGGTGTGCTGCTACTGACTATAAAGTTTGTTCCTTTTTGTAGAAAAAAAACATGAATGTCACTGTTGAAATGCATATTTATTACCATTTGTAATCATTCAGACTGTCTTCATTTCAGTACAAAGTTCAGTCTGCTGCTGGCTCAAGCAGTTACTTTCAATTTAGTAAAAAACACCCAAAAAATAGGCCTATTCATGTCATAACTGTTTATGTAGCCTTTACTGTCAATAATATTCATGTACGGTGCTTAAAAGTTGCTCATTCATTTTTAAAAACTGGATAAAAAAATCTGTTATAGATGTACTAAACACCTTTATGGTTCACAGGAAAGCAAAAGAAGCTACCAGCACCTGTAAAACTCACCTATTAAGATGTCACATGGTGTGTTTTTTTTTTTTTTGCTGCACAAAAACTGAAGTGCAAACCCATCAGTGTGTGGTTTTATGTGGAACGACGTTTTGGCCAGCAGCACTAACTTCCCCTGCCCCTGCTTCCATTTTTCATGCTAACTGCATGCTGGGTGGAGCCACATCTAACTTTCTGAAAGAAAGCAAACATTTACCAAAAAACTGAATTACAAAACTGTTCCTCTAAAGCTACTTACCCAGATGCTGCTGTGAAGGTACACCTGTAGTTGGAAGAGACGATTTAATTATGTGAAGAAAAAATACGTATGAATAAGTTGTATAGAGGAAAATGGAGTTTGGGAAGACTCTGTGGATATCAGGTTTTTAGGGATCGTGGACATGGTGCTGATTCACGTGGCGGGGCATAGACTTTGGTATCATTCACTAATGGGGTATCCCCACCACAGAGACCAGCACTTTACTCATAGCTTCCTAAAACTCTGAGGTTCACAGAGGAGTGCCGCTCTGCATCCACTTCCTCCAAATACACAAGAGAGACAAAGAGAGCAAAACAAGGAAATGGACTCTCAGGGAGAATCCAGATGTTTTAATCGCATGCACACCTCTTCCTACAACTTCCCTTCTCTCATCACACGCTAACTTGTGAGAAGTATCTGTCACCTAGCAACCTCAGCGTCAGCCGTTCCCTGGTTACCCGCCCTACAGTGCTCCCTGATACACGTGGACACCAAACGGTCAACATGCCCCCTCATCCAGCAACACGGACCTAAAGGTAAGAGAGGGCTTGGCGACCTTGACGATAAAGTTGCTCAGAGGCATGAATCCAGAAGCTTTTTTAAGCCAAAAAATGGATCCAGATTTGATCTTAGATTTGGGCCAAAGAGCAGCTCTAAGCCCACAGTCCATGTGCGACGGGGTGACAGCAGTAAGGGTCAGATGTGAGGTGAGGGCTGTGTTCAAAGCTCAACACAGACAGCGTGGGCGTTTATCAGGGGGACGAGGCCTGTGTGTGTGTGTGTGTGTGTGTGTGTGTGTGTGTGTGTGTGTGTGTGTGTGTGTGTGTGTGTGTGTGTGTGTGAGAGTAGACCAGAGCATAAACCAATATGGCCTCTTGACCTTAAGTGGCACCATCTGAATCTAATGGAGTAAACTTGCAATTTACTCAATGATCTTTTACTTCCATCGTTGATCCCAAACCTGTGTTTACTTCTATTGGGACAACCACCTTTGACCTTTCTCAGTCTGCTCCCAGCCAATACAAGCACACTGTCCACACGCACCATCCCGGCACCCTGATCCCCACCTGAGCCCCGCATTTTAAAGCATTCATCTATTTGGTTTATCATCAAAGAATATGAGGTATATGATGAACTATCTCTCTTTTACATCCTACACTGGATGAAGAAAAAGGTTGAAACCAACGTACAGAAAAGTGGAAAGAAAAAGAGATACAGAAACATAAAAACAGAGACAAAAAGAGAAGCTGGAGGGTGATTTACTGCTGGGAATCCGAAATCACCCTCTTTCTCTTGTGCCTCTCTGTTTCCTTACTATCACGTAAAAACACTTTAGCCTTTGCCTCAGCTGATCTTCTTCTTTTGCGTTTTTGGTTGTATAGCTGTAAAGCTTTCACTGTGTTCTCCCTGTGGAGAAAATATAGAGAACAGAAGCAGCACTGTGCCTCAAAGAACACCCCATGTAGGCAAAAATCATATCTATGCTTTTGTCACTGGAACTGAATTTCAGCATGGCTTCTTTGTCTAATTACAAGAAGACACAAAGGAAAACATAAAACTCCCACCCACTGAATTTTTTTCCCCTGTAAACACCTGCAAATCACGGGGGGTTGGTCGCCACAGTGCTGCCTCTCAGTACTGTGAGCGTCCCTTCCCTTTGAGGAGGAAAGTTGTCCCAGTGAGGAAGAGAATTTCTTTGTGACTGACCATCAGTCGACTGTGTTCTCTTATTAAGTCCCTACAGGACCCTAGGTTGCATTTCTGCTATCATTTGGTTTAAAGAAGTAAGAAAGAACTTCAGCAGGGGTAAAAAAAATAATAAAAAATCTGTCACAAATACATCATAGAATACGAAAAAAGCACCTCTAGAAATAAATTAACAAATAAATAACAACACAAATAAGATAACAAGCAAGTAAATCAAATCTACTCTGAATAAATAGTACAATCAAAAGTCTAAATCATGAATCATAAAGAGAAATGAAACGTCCAAAGAGAGATAGTTAAAATTTTTGGTCTAAAATCAAGTTATTATCATCAATGTTTTTAGGATCTTTTTTTCTCAAAGGCTTTTTTGTAAGTTTTTTCTTTTTCATACATTAGCGATAAGTAAGCAATAGAACATATATCTTTTTTCTACAAAATCTATAGAAGCACTAACAGATACATTCCGTCTAAGAGTCAATGTGGAGAAAAGGTTTCACCTTTAAGGTGCAAACCCCACATCTAAGGTTTGGTTTGTGAAACGATTCTCGTGTGTCAGCGGTTTTTCTTGTGTGGATCAAACCAAATATTCTTTGGATAGGTTTACGTCCAACTCTCATCCATTCAATTTAACTGAGGCCTTTACTGTGTGTATTATTCTGCAATAAGTGTATCTTACACTGCTGCCTTTGTGGTCAAAATGTGTGACAAGACATCACTGCAGACCATATTCATTACATTTTTTTAACCATTTAAACCATTAACTTAAATACAGAAAGACACACAGTTACACCTCAGACAAATTGACACTAACCCATTTCTTTGCCCTCACACAGAGAAGGCAGTTCCTGTTTCTGTCTACTGTGTTTGGTTTGGTTCAGTATTTGGTTTGGCATTTTTAGGGTTTCCTATTCAACTCTTTGTTTTTGGTTTTTTGTGTTGTCTTTTTTTACCTTTCAAGACAGTTTGTTTCTTTATCTAATAAAAATCTGGAAGCTAAATTTTCACAGTATTTTTTCCAACCACCTGATAAAAATCTCTAGCACGACTACGAAAAAAATAAGGAGCTCTTGTAGTAAGTAAGCGAGTACGTTATTCCAAATAAGTAGTAAGCACTAAAGTACAGTACATAAAACGGCATCAAGAGACACAGCAGAGATAAAACAATCAGAACCAACCAACAAAAAAATAAAAACAGATTTTTATAAGATTTCAGTTCAGTGAGGTCATTTGCGTTTAGCTCCATCCAGGACCAGAGAGCTGAGCTGGAGAAAGAGAGAGGCAGAGGAGGGGAGGAACTGTCCGTCCTTCTTCTGCTTCCCTGTCTAGCTGCCTGTCTATTTACCCCTCCATCCATGCTACACAGTTTCAGAGCGGGGCTGTGTCGTGGCCCTAAAGCTGACAGACAGACAGAGTCGCTTCGCTTCCTTTAACACCTGCACTTTGTCCTCCTCACCTCCTCTCTCCAGCCACTTTTGGTTTGGGTTCTTTTTGGTTTGCTTCTGTCATTCCTTGGGTTGTGGGTTGTTAGTTTTTTTTTTTTTTGGTTTGTGTTTATTTTTGGTATCCTCTTACAAAAAGTGTGACGCCTGATCCCCTCACTACAGTGTGTCCCTCCTTTGCCTGTCCCATCGTAACCCTTCTTTCTGGGGTTCAGAGTAAAGGATCAGTTCCCTATGTAAAGCTTTCCCCATGGGTTTTTGGATGGGCCAGGTGGAGGGGGATTACACCAGAGGGCTTCCAGTGGTGACATCCTGTTCTCGAGCCCCCCACCACCACCACCACCACCTCTGTGTCTTTATTGTGTTCTTGACTAAGGCTCTTGAAGAAGAACCCAGCCTTGAGAATACTTTGGTTTCCATTTGAGAAATAATGGCAGGTAGAGGTGGAAAATGACAGTGAAATGTGATTGATGAAGTGATGATGAGAACAGACAAATATCAGTAAACATGTCTAGACATACAGGTGTCGGGGCATCTATGCTGATTGACAAGGCAGGAACGAGAGCCAGCTGTGACTAAACTTGGCTTTATTGACTTATTTATCCTTCAGTATCAACAGATATTACTTTATTTCTGCAATCACAGCCCTATTTCATACTCTTAAAACGGTTGCCACTCTTAACAAATAGTCTGTGAAGTTTCCAGGGCATGTTCATTTAGCCACGGAGTCACTGGATAATGGGTTATCTTTCAGAGTGAGGAAAGAGTGGCCTGATTAAGAGCACGAAATGTCAAACGCTTAGGTCTTAATAAATTTATTCACACCTTGAAATCAACTCGCAATATGCCAAGTCTGTCTTTGATCTATTGGCACTTGGTGAGGACTGAGATGACTATCTTTTTCACCGTTTATCATCTGCGTTGCTGCAGAAAAGTCACATTTAAAACAAAACGCAGGTTGATGACAGAAATAGGCCATGAAACCAAGGATGATGACAATGATGAAGATTAAAACTCCAGCGCTAACACTATAATAGTGTGCAAGAATAAATAGGAGCTGAATTCTGTCATGACACTAATAAATAATATTAATAAAAAAAAACTAATCCCAAACTATACTTGTCAAAGTGTAAGAAAAATAAGCTTGTCAAGAAAATCTGAAATAAAAAGGTGAAATGCAAACTATTCTATGCTCTTATAACCAGAGGTAGGTAAAAAGACTAAACGCATGAAGACTCAGCAGGACTGGCAATCATTCATACATGAGCTCTTGACAAAAAGTAATATTTTACAGATTCATTCAAGATATTAAGCATGAAAGCCTATAAGGGACACATGAGCTGACACAGACAGGATGAGTCGATGACAGGATGGATTGGCTCTTGATGTGTGTGTGTGTGTGTGTGTGTGTGTGTGTGTGTGTGTGTGTGTGTGTAGCAGTAGCAGTAGAGTCCTGGTCCTGGATAGCTTCAGTATTTACACGTCCTTTGAATAAAGCTTTTCTCTCCGTATTTTTGGTTTTTGGTATTTGGGATTTTGGTATGGTTGTTGTTTTTTTTTTTTTGTTCTTGTTTTTTTTTGTTAGTTTTTTTTTGTCATTGTGTATTCCTCTTCCGTCTCCTCCTCAGGTAAATTTTTGGTTTAAACATATCCTCCCCACTCCTCTTCCTTCAGACCCGCAGCTTTTCAAAATAATAGAAAAAAAGGAAATGTTAGCACAGTCCTCTTCTTTTTTCTTGTCCTTGCCGCCATTTCTTTGTTATATAGTAAAGTTATGTTTTGTCATTTTTGGTTTATGCACTTCAACAAGCATCTCTGCCGTCTCCTTCGTCCCTTCGTTAGAGTCATTGGTTTGTTTTCCTTCAGAGAGAAAGAGCAGAGAGGTGCCACGTCGATATCACATGGTATTGACAAAAAGGTCCCACGTTGCCTCATTTCCATCTGTTTGGATAGATAAAGATTTTTGGTTTCAATCTTTCCCTTTCCCCCCTTCTCCCTTCTTTCACTTCTTTCCCTCCCTCTCTCCTCTTTCATTCTGTGTATTTTTGGCATCGAAAGACCGGGAGAGAAAGAGAGAGAGAGCCATTGTGAAAAATATAATGGAAGAAGAGCACAAGAGAGAGAAAGAGATAGCTTTGGTGTGAAAGGCAAGGTTCTTGTTTCTTCCTTCCTCCTCTTCTCTGATTGGCCCTTGGCGCTGGTCACTCAATCTTAGCCCCGCCGAGAGAGGGCGGGCTGTGTGCCATTTCACTGGAGGAGCAGGAAGAGGCGGGGCTAGAGCAAGGAGAGGGGGAACAGGGTGTGGGGCTGATGCTGCTGGCCGAGGGGAAAGGTGATGGGTGGGAAACTTTGGCTACAGCAGCGCTGACAAGTCCAGCACTGGGATTCTGGCCCATGTGGAGGAGAGCAGGGTGGTTGAGAAAGAGGGAGGAGGGGAGGCCCCCTCCCTGGCCCCCTGAGGCCCCCAGCATCACCTTGCTGGCCCCCTCAAGAGTGGAAAGAGGCAGCTGGCCACCACTGGCTGCTAGGGCTGAAACAGAGAGAAGAGATGAAACAGAATCACACTGTCAGACACTTCCACAATATTTCCAGATCAGAATTAGAGTCAATTTTAAAATAACTTTTAATTTTCTGTTTTTGATATGGTTGTTGTTGTTGTTGGTTTGGCATTGTCTATGCCTCCTCTAACCACCCCACGTCATTCAGACCCTTAAAAAAAACCTTTTGCCAGTTTTCATCCTGAGTAAGGAACAGTGCCTTTAAGGAGTAGCTGTTTTGAGTCAGATGTTTTAATTGATGTTTTCAGTCTACCCACGTTCATTCGAGCTTCTTCATCTGCCACTGCTGAAGATGACAATTCCCAACAGGATATAGCTCAATCGGAGAAAGCACCCTAAAATAGAGCAGCTAAAAGCCACTGCACACGCTTATTTGGGTTTTTTTTGGAACCAGTTTCACTTCTGAGTTGGCAAATTTAATTTTAAAAAACTAAACTATACAAAAGTAAGTAATAAAAACCTAGTAATTGAACATTGTCTAACATCCCCAGCAAGCTAATCTTAAATGATTAGATACGGCATTAGAACAGGTGAACTGACATGAGAGGTCTGTTGTTATGGAAACAAGCAGCATGATTGTTTTTCTCTTACAGTTCTTACAGCTCCATGCAATGCTTGTTTCATACCCCGAATGCTGTGTAAAAGGTGCAAAGAGGTTCAAAGGCATGTAAGACTTTGACGCAGCCTAATCATGTTTGTGATTTTTTTTTTTAAAAGAAGCGTTGGTTCCCCCTACTAGTCAAAGCACAGAATGTTTTGTGGTTGCACTGTGAATTATGGCCTGGTTGATGAAGAAACTTATTTCTAGTTTCTCAAGAGTTTGATCTCTTGGGGTATGGCTGTTACGGTGGTGAACATATTCTACTAATAATAAAAGTAAAGACATGAAAAGCTAAGAATGAGTGAGACAGCAAAGATGCACACACAAAAAACAGCAACACCAGCACACACATTGATGTATCCACCATCACTCACACACAGACACTTGATGGGATGGACTCATGGAGGTAGATGACAATATATGAGAAACAACTTTTTTTTTTTTTTTTTTTTTTTACTTCTCTACTCCTCTTTCTGTCTCAGCTGCTTCTTACTGTAGATGATCAAACACCCTTAGCTGCCTGTTCATCCATGTCTCCAGCCAGCAGTCAGCCTGTGTGACTTCACTCACCATGTACAACTGTTATTATTCATCATCATCGCACTTCTCCTTTTAGTTCACCTCCTCCCCAACCAAATATGATTAAAAGTGAGCTCTGCTGAGCTGATGGTGGTTGGGATTATGTTTGTGGTCATTTCTGTGGGACAGACAGTTTTTTTTGTGCTGTTCTGTTATTGGTCTCAAGGGTAGGATGGTGCTGAAGAGTGGAGTTGTTGAGTATGTGTCTGCACTTTAAGTGTGTACAGGAGAATGGTTTCTGTAACTGTTTGAGAGTAGAAATGTATTACCTGTGCACTAAATGTAAAAAAAAAAAAACATTTTCTGGGTGTTTTTATGTAAGCTGTGGACTAGAAATTAGATAATACTATACAGCTCCACCTCAGCCTTGACCTTTAAATTACATTCTGTTTATCAGTAGTGCTGAGGCTAAACATTTTTGTCTCTTTTTTTCTCTCTCCTTCAATAAACCCATTTGCCTCTCAATGTCTCTTTCTCTCTCTCACACACACCTTGGATAGTGGCCAGGGGATTGTTACCGAGGAGGGCTTGGTTCATCCCTGTGTTAACTCCCATCACAGTGTTCCTGTTGTGGCACACACACACACACACACACACACACACACACACACATGCAGCACCATACATGTGCAAGCATATACACCAACACAGACAGGCAGAGGAGAAAAGGTGAGGAAAACAGCAGGTTTAGTAGCAAGGACAGACAGAGGGCAAATTCATCCCTACACATATAAAGAGCCGCATTGTGCTGACAACTGGCTGTATAGACAAAAGGTTAGAAATGTAGAAAGACACAGAGCATCCTGGAAATGTTACAAAGCATCTCATAACCTACTTATTTTTAAAAAGAAAGCATACATACACAAGCACATTAGCACCATGTGAATGATTTTGTGTGTGCCATGTGTGCGTCTCTGTCGTATTCACCTCAAGTTTGCAGCAAAATCGGTGATGTAGTTTGACACGTCACCGTTCTTTTTACCCATACGCCATAAGCTGTGAACACAAGAACCACACACGCATACACACACAGGGTTAAGATGTACTGCTGCATAGGGGCAGAAGAGGCACCCAGTAGCATGTTGGAACATCAGCGTGTATGCAGTCACTGTGTGTGTGTGAGTATAAAGTATCAACCATTTAACTACAAACTGCAGGTGAACCGAGTGTGGTGCAGCATTCAAAGTGAGAAGGCTTATGGAAATGGTGTTGTGTGTAGATGCTGTGTGTGTGTGTGTGTGTGTGTGTGTGTGTGTGTGTGTGTGTGTGTGTGTGTGTGTGTGTGTGTGTGTGTGTGTGTGTGTGTGTGTGTGTTAAATATTTTGCCTAAACTGATTTCCCTGTGGTGTTCACAACTGATAAACATTGATTAAAAATAATAATTCAAGTGACAGATTTTAGTAGAGAATCTAACAAAGACAAAACTGGAAAGGGTCAGTGTGTTTTCTCAGTTAGATCTCACATGGTGGTGTTTAGCCTCGCACAGGTTTATTTTCATTGTCTTTTTTTTTTTTTTTTAAATAAATCAGTTTACTTAGATTTCTGCTTCAAGGTAGTGGAAGTAACTGGATTAATTTATCTTCACTTTGACAATTTACTGTTTGCTATTTTCTTTTTTCATTTTCAAGGCCTGTGAATAATCCAGAGTGAATATGACACAGAGAAATTACATGTTTTTTTCTTACCTCAGATTTTTTTAACTGTATATTTTAAATACGGTGAGCACTAGAAATCTAATTCCATTCAGTATCAATGGAATAGAGTTAAATATTCCCAAACTTCAAACAAATCAGTCATATTCACAAAATATAAGCCAAAATTAATTGCTTTAAAGGGTTTACTAATCTGTACACTGACTACTCTCAGCTTGGATAAGGAAAAATTCCCCAAAACTGCTAAGAAAAGTAAGGAATAACAACAACGGGGGGATTCCTCTATTTGGATGGATGGACATACAATAAATGTTGTGTGTACAAACTAGATCCAATAAAGTCCAACATTATCAGCATTGCTAGATACTACTAGAGATAAGTTATTGTTATTTGAGTGAACAGTCCCATTAAAACCCACATTTTCCCTGGCTGTAATTTGCTGACCGGGGAGGCCCAGGTGGTTTGCTGTGAGCGTCTCTTACCCCGTGTTAAGGTTGAGTGTGCTGTGGCTGGGAGTGGCTGGGCTGGCTGTGCTGCGGGGAGGAGGCGGAGGAGTAGCTGGAGAGGGTGCAGAGCTGAGAGAAGGGTGGGTGGAGGTGAGGCTGGAAGTCAGAGGGCAGACGGAGGACATGGTAGTCACCGTTGTGCTGCTTAGACTGGTCACAGCCTGCGACAGCTGGCTGGACATCTGTCAAGAAGAAGAAGAGGCACATTTAAGTTTCTCACAGACAGCAACATGTTTGTTATTGAAACCATTCATTAAAAGACAGGCAATGCTGTAAGGACTGTGATGCATCTGTGCTGGGTAAGCTAACGTGCTAACAGGGATGCTGAGGCTGGACATGTACCATGTGAGGGCTGTAGCAGGGTGGTTTGTGCGTTGATGGGGCAGTGGGGGGCTGGCTGGGCAGGGGAGGGGTGGCACTCGTGGGATTGATGCGCTTCTCTTTCTGCCGGCGGTTACAGAACCAGACCCGGATCACCTCCTTCTCCATGTTGAGCTGCTCGGCAATCAGCAGGATCTCTTCTGAGGTAGGCTTCTGGTTCTGTGGGAGGAGTAGGATAACAGGAATTTAGATCCCTTCAGCAGTGCTATATTTTAGTCAGATGTTATATGAGAATTAAAACCTTTACACACAAATTAATCTCTGTCAGAATTTTCTGAACTGGTTAGTTATAATCACAATACCACAGGCCACAAAACATTGTGTAGTGAGGACAGGAAAACAACAGATCATCTTTATTCATATATAACAGCATGAGTAAAAGAGATAAAGTTATTATTAAATCAGTTAGCCTCCGTCATCAATAGGTCTAGTACACAATCGATTAAAAGACACTCATTCCAAGCAAACTATATGAATCATAATCTTTATTCCACTTTTTCTAATGAATTCTAGTTTCTCCATTTCTTAATTGAACAGTGATGGCAACTTTTGTATAGCATGTCTCAACAACAAGACAGTGCAAAACGCTTTACATAAGACATACAAGGCATTAAGACAAAACACAAAAGAAATACATGGACTAGTAAAAAGTTTCTTATCTTACCGTCAGAAATGCGCGCTCCAGGGCCACACGTACATTTGTCTCGATGCTGGTTCTCTTCTTTCTGCGGCGACCAGGAAGCCCCTCAAAGCCCAGAGAGGGAGAGGACAGGGAGCTGGGGCTGGGCAGGGTGCTGTCTATGGACATGGTTTCTAACGGCCAAATTCAACAAAACATTAGCACAAAGTAAACGCTGAACTAGCTGCAATAAATTTCCACCTACTCAATGTAAATGTGACATACCTGTCCCATTTACGCTACTTACAGCTACTTCAGTCATAAAATAGTCTGAATGATAAGAACTGTTCTTTCAATGAGGGCTCACCTGCATCATTGAGCCACTTCTCCAGCAGTGGCTTCAGCTTGCACATGTTCTTAAAGCTTAGGTTGAGAGCTTCAAAGCGGGAGATGGTGGTCTGACTGAAGTCATTGCCGTATAGCTTCCCCATGGCCAAGCCCACATCTCCCTGGAGGAGGGATAAAAGAATAAGAAGTAGAGTTCAACACAAGACAAAACACATCAAAACATTCAATGCTAGTACGATGAGCACACACACACAACACATGAGTCTCTTCCTACCTGTGTGAAGCCCAGTTTGATGCGTCTCTGTTTGAAAGTGCGGGCAAACTGTTCCAGTTCTTCCAGGTCACTGGGCTCCTCTGGGTGAGAGGTCACTGAGGGTACCGTGGTCACGCCTCCACCCACGCTCACATCCAGACACTTGTCTCGCTGCAGGGGGGATGGCTGGAAAAATGACAAGGAAACAGACATATGTTTATCACTTGTGCATAGACTGCACTTTCCTTCTCCCACTGACTAAAGCTGGAATTTTCCTCATACCTGTGCTTGGAGTCCCATTCTAGTTTGAGCAGAGAGCAGGCTCCCTTGGTTTTGCTGAGGTAGCGGAATAAGATTTGGTGTTGATAGGAGTCCTGAGAAAAAAAAGTACATTATCAACTGTAAGCATGTTAAAAAGGCAGACTTTTTGTTTACAACTATAAGTGTTTTTGTTGGAAAGGGCCTGCCCACCTTGCTGGCCCTGCTGTGCCTGTGGGAGGAGGAACTGGGCAGGAGATGGGAGTGGGTGACCAGGCACCAGCACTAACTGCTGAAGCTGAAGCAACTGCTGAATGTCCTGTTCAATCGAGGGAGAATGAATAGATCAGAAAGACAGTAATTCTGAGAATAAACAGAGAAGTCAATCACACACAAAAAGGAAAAAAGAGTTGGCTGAGCAGAACTCATAGAAGCAGGATGAAAATGTCTTATTGTTATTGTATAACTCAGAGAGAAGAAAAGTAAAATGTGTGCACTTATGCATCATGGATATTGTAAATTATCAAATACACAGAAGACGTGCTAGAAAAATAGTTCCATGGATTATTAGCGGTTTCTTCATCAGTCACTCATCATGAAATGGCCATTATTGGTGGTCAGTACCTGGGCGGTAAGCTGAATTGGCTGGGAAAGGGTAAGCTGGGGTGGAGGAGGTGGGACAGGGACACTTTGGACTGTCTGTTCCTGTGTGCTCTGTCCCTGTCCCTGGGACTGTGGCTGAGCCTGCTGCCCCGTTTGTCCCGCTTGCTGCTGCTGTTGCTGCTGGGCTTGCTGATTTGCTGCTGCAGCTGCCTGAGCTTGCTGATTGGCTTGGGCGGCTGCATGGGCGGCATGAGCTGCATGGGCTGCATTGGACTGCTGAACAGCTGCAGCCAGTAGCTGAGCCTGAGCCTGCTGCAGCAACAACTGCTGCTGGGCTGGCAACAGAGCTGTCAACTGGTGGAGAGGAGAGGAGAGGAGAGGAGAGGAGAGGAGAGGAGAGGAGAGGAGAGGAGAGGAGAGGAGAGGAGAGGAGTGGAGTGGAGAGGAGAGGAGAGGAGAGGAGAGGAGAGGAGAGGAGAGGAGAGGAGAGGAGAGGAGAGGAGAGGAGAGGAAAGGAGAGGAGAGGAGAGGAGAGGAGAGGAGAGGAGAGGAGAGGAGAGGAGAGGAGAGGAGAGGAGAGGAAAGGAGAGGAGAGGAGAGGAGAGGAGAGGAGAGGAGAGGAGAGGAGAGGAGAGGAGAGGAGAGGAGAGGAGAGGAGAGGAGAGGAGAGGAGTGGAGAGGAGAGCAGAGGAGAGGAGAGGAGAGGAGAGGAGAGGAGACGTAAGTAGAAGGAGAGGTGAGTAGGAGAGGAGAGGTGAGAGTGAAATGAAGACATAGAAGATAGTGCACAGAGAAGACAAGGAAGGAAACAAAGTGTTCAAAAAAAAGCAGCACAAGAAAAGCAAGCAAGGTAAAAGCAAAGCAAGGTCTTAGTTTGTGTGCATATATATACTGCATGTGTGTCTTACCCCTGCTAGTTGGGAGCCGGTCAGCATGAGCTGTGTATGTTGCAGGGCTGTCTGTGAAGGGGTCGGGCCGTGAGAGGGAGGAAGGGCTGGGGACATTTCAGCACATTCCTCCATCTTGTTCTGGGATGAAGAAAGAGAACACAGGGGCAAATTAATAACCAACAAAAATGGAATAATGCAAAAATGCAAAGAGGTAAATAAATACATTTTCTTAGACCTACAATAGCACCAATGACAATATTAACATTTAAGAGCTATCATCATCACTAGCACTAGGAATACACTACTAAAATGTCAACTTGTTTGTAATAATCTTTGTATTTTTTTTATACAATTAGTGGTAAATCATTCTCACCGGTTTATTGCAAAGCATGTGAAGAATACAAACAGTTTAAGTAATTTTAGAGAGAGTTTGACAAAATGATGTTTAACTTAAACCCTAGACTTAATAAACTGTATTATTCACTTTCTCCTATGTAATCCTCCCTACAGGTGTGGTTGAAGGAGGGAAAGGGTGGGTGGTTGGTTCCAGCCTCAATGTCAATAACAGTTTGAGTAAGTTCAAGACATGAGGCTCATTAGGCGCACTCATGAATGGCAGTAATAACTATTTAAAGATCATTAAAATTGTATGCAGTATCCATTAGATTAGGAAGCTGATCAGATGTGTGTCTTTGTTCAGTTTAATTTTTAAAAAAAAGAGTCCAATAATTTATTTTTGTTGCACAAAGGTCGTTTCTCCCAGGACTAGGCATGTTTAAACAAGCGGAGGGGGCCTTTTCCAGCTTACTGATTTGCATATCTCTTGTGGTATGCAAACTAGGAAGATTTCAACTCTTGGTGAAAAGCAATATTATAGATTTATTTCAATTCTGAAGGAGAGTGCCATCATACTCTCCACTCTTCTTCCAATCTGTTTACTTTCTAGATTGGGTGGAGAGTCGACACATTATCAACCTCAACGTCGAACACAACAAAAGAACAATTCACTGCATAGAAATGAATACAAAGCTGAGGCAGACGCACTGTCAATAAGCTTAGTGTGTGACGTTAAGACACAAAAGATGCACAAACACAGGCCTAGGCAAAGACATGCACAGGCAGTTCAGTAACGTGGAGACACACACAATTGCACACTCACTTTGCTGCTGCTCAGGTTCGGCGACAGAGGAAAGGAGCTGAGTTT
The DNA here is from genome assembly GCF_022539595.1 of Amphiprion ocellaris. Lineage (NCBI taxonomy): Eukaryota > Metazoa > Chordata > Actinopteri > Pomacentridae > Amphiprion > Amphiprion ocellaris. The sequence goes on from NC_072774.1 coordinate 22,182,203, forward strand.
CATTGACTGAGCCTAGAAGAGGAGACAACCTCAGAAATTACTGTCAAAATGACTTTAAATGACCTATATTATATCTAACCCCAACATAAGTATCTCAAATTTTTAAAAATCTTTTTCAATTTTTGTCACTTTGGTCTCTGGTAAAATGTGACTGGCATTCTTTCACTATCTTTTAAAAGGAGTTAACAGATGCATGTACCTGGTGATTTGATTCAGGTCCATTCCGTTCTGAATCTGTGTGGGAGGGAGAGGAAAAGGTGATAAATCACATCTTCCTCACAGCCTGTGCACGACTCTAATTTCCGATGTCTTGCATGTGCAAATTTTTTACATATAATATAGAGGCTTCTGTGCGTGCGTGTGTGTGTGTGTGTGTGTGTGTGTGTGTGTGTGTTTACTGGCTGCCCCTTACAGCAACACATCTTACCTGTGCCCTCCAGTGGTGAGTCAGCCCCGACTTTCTCAACCTCTACTGCCTTTGACATTCTGATATCTGTAACAGGAAAGCACACAGATAATTAAGTCAGTCGAGCTGATTCTTTAATATGCGTCAGACAAAAAATGCAGATGGAAGCAGAATAATAGACATTTGCGAATCTAGATGACAAAAGGGGAAAGTGGATAGGGGCGTTGAGTTTAGATAGGTTAGGGTTGACTGTTTTCAGGTCACAGATTGGGGCCTACACACTGTACACCAGGCAGTGTGTCTGAATCATTCAAAAGTTGAACACAACCCACATCCATTCATTCTTTCCAGTTGCTGGTTTAACACAAGAGTAGGTTGACCCAAGGTGTTTACTTGTTCTAAATTTAACTCAAGACTTTTACGTGGGAGCAACTTGCTACTTGAAATGTCTCGCATTGTGTGTCATTCATTGCAACACCAAATGACATCCTGGTTGATACTGTATTGGGACAGTCCCAATGTAGCGGCAAGGAATAGAGGTCCTACAGCATGAGGGCATTTTGCCAACAGAGAGTGTATGAAAGATGAGAATGAGGAGAGCTTAGAGAGAATACATAGGCATGCAGGCGTTGGCATGTCTGTATTCTTTTATGCGCGTAGTAGTTATGTTTTTAGCTATCATCCATCTATGGGATTATCTAATTTTAAAAGCCTTTTGATTTGCGTGAAGCCACAAACTGTCACAAAACTTTTTGTTGTGTCCACTTGAAACCTTTTTTGCTTCTCTTGTTCTGCTACACACACACACACACACACACACACACACACACACACACACACACACACACACACACACACACGTACACACGTACACACACACACTACTTCCCTTTTGTGAAAACATGCAAATCCGCCCAACGACTAACTAATTATATCTCCCACCTGCATAATAAACCCTCAGTCTCCCTCCTTTTTTCTCTCTCCTCTTTCACCCTTCTCTCCACAGTCTTCATCCTGCTGTTTCTCATGCTGCAAATGGCAAATCACTGACGATACAGAAAAACTGCATTGCTTTCACCAATATGAAACACTAAAAACATAAAATACACCTATACAACGTTTCTGCAGCGCCAACAAGCAAGTGGTCAGGCCTGGACTTCACCATTGGGGGGCAGTAGTGACACACGGAGTAGAAGACAAACCTGCTCCACTGACCACCACTGACGGGATGACAATTTTGAATTACCACGTCATTAGTTGAGTGCAATCATTAAAAAGGTTTATAAATATAGAGCCACTCCCTCATCAGAAGCACATTCAGCAGCAGAAACACAATTGTTTTAGTGAAACAGATGTGAGAACAGTGGACGTCTTTTGGGGGAAGGCGGAAGGGGGAAGTGATGATCAACTGTACTGCACTGGCTATAACCTGCTGTCAGGACGCACGCACGCACGCACACACACACACACACACACACACACACACACACACACACACACACACACACACACACACATACACACTGACTGTCAAATTTCCCTCTACAAGCTAAAGTTAATTCCGCCACCAAACATGCCGATGGACATGCAAACATCTGGTAAATCTATTTTTACGGTCAGTTTGTGGTCATTCCAACATTACATTTGGTTTGGTATCGTGTGTGTGTGGCTATTACTGATACTAAAAAAACTGTCCAACATTGCTCAATTCATGGTGAAAAACTACTGCATATGCCCCAAAATAACATCTTCCTCTAAATATCCACAACACTTTTTTTTATGGGTAAGAAATTGTAATGCTCAACGAAACTTAAAATACACCGCAGATGTCACATCTATCACACTGGACTACTAACTTCAGTGTGTGGCAGTGCAACACGAAAGCTAAATCCACTTTATAAAATGACACAAAACTCATAAAGCAGCTGAAACATGAAGCTCCCAAAGTGCTGCCTCTTGCACCGTACCTCCTGCTCAAAGGACACATGAATAAGGTGTATGTTGATTCATGGTTCAAGATGGCCTGCAGACAGTAGCATGGTGGATAATGTGGTCAGTAATACAGTGATGGGACAGTATATCAAGATGCTGTGTCTTTTTCTCACTTCCCCTCCTGACTTCCCCTTGTGCCGGGTTGAACGCAGAGTGCTAAACCCAACACTTACTGTCAGCAGGGCTATTAATATTAGCCTGCTCTCTCTCACTCTCTCTTTCACTCTATCTTTTAAAACCTTTCTTTCTTTTACAACACACTGCTGCACACACAAAGCCACAGCTGATTCCACATGACACTGAGTAGAATCACATGTTTGTACAGTTGTAGTAAACTTGAGACTAAGTAAGTATAAGAAAGAGAGGATGTAATTTTAATATTGACCTTTTGTTTTGTTTTTGCTCATGGGCTTAAAACAAGAAACTTTTTTAAAAAAGTGTAGAAAGTTTAATTACTTGCTCGTCCATCATTAAGCTGTTAGAGCAAATGCTAATCTTAGAGCAAAGCTGAGGGTTTATCCACCCTATGAGACCTGTGTGCTTCACCGTACTCACTGTATCTTAAACAGATAACATTTAATGCTGTATAATCCTTGGTCATGAATAAATGATGCAATTGAAAGGAACAAGGAACAACGGTGTCTGTGCTCAGTCTGGACTGTTTCTGTTATTCTCCTCTGGGTATTTGGCCGAGATGAAACTCCGCTGCAACCACCCTGAACCTCCACCCCTCACCCCACTTCCTGATTCAGGACACAACCCCAGTGCCAAGGGGGGTGTCTGGAAACTGGATTGATCAAACTTACTAACTACGGATTTGAAAAAGCAAGCGCTGCTTTATGATGCCGATTTTGACTGCAAAGAAATGTTTTCCATTTAAAACTAAGTGTCAAAGAGTCGGCTATCCAGCACAACACCAACTGCACAAAAGTATGAAAATGGGGTAACAAGTTAGAGTCTTTCATTTTATTATTCTGACAAAAAATAAATAATAATTATAGTGATTTAAGAATAAAGAAAGAACTAGAAAAATCTAACAAAGTGAGGAGATAAAAGTAAAATATGTGATGTCACACAGCAGCTGGCTGACCTCCACGTCCGTGACATTTCAGAATAGTCTGTGCTGCTGTCATTCTTGGTTGTTCTGTCAAATATAAGCTATTTTCAGTTCCAAAATTATTTAAATGCTAAATAGGAACTCATAAAACTCCTTATCAACCAAATGTCGCTGAAATATACACAGACAACACTGCCTAAACAGAAATAAAGACAGTACATAATGTGTCATGAGCTAATTTTGACCTGACAGAAAATGTCTGATAGCTTTAACTTTATGCACAATTATGGTACAATGTAAAATATTTTTTCAGTTATTGCATTGATGCACTTAAATCAAATGAATGAGGTTGTGAGCGAAAGCAAGCAGGACTATATTAACTAAACTATCATGGAGCCAAATTCAACACTTAACAGTCTTAATATTCTTTTTTTAAATTAACACAACTGCAGAGCAGGTAAATAAACTTGGCTCACATATTAGTAGCAGGATGGTTGACCTTAGCCAGAGCGACTTCTCTGAGGTCACAGCAGAGACCACAACAGGTTAAGAAGGGCCTCGGTGAGTTTTAGACCATGAGTCACCCTAGATAATAGATAATCAAAGACACTTGTAATTTAAAAAAAAAACAAACTGCATCATGACAGCGAAGAGTGAGGAATATGAGCTAATTGACATTTAAAATGGATTTCTAGTAATTGGTGAGTCAGCCAACAGCCCACTGTGCTTTACTATGAGACTTGTCGTCAGTCAACTGAGACCGTATCTGTCACTTCTTTCAGCCTTGAAAAGAAAATTGACCACCAAAATGAGGCCGTGGGGCAAAAAGAGGCACATTGTACTTCCTTGCATTTTTTTAAAAATTAGGTTGAAACACAAAGAATGACAATCACTTTAAGCATTTACTCTTTTGCAAATCTGTCTTTAAAAGAAAAAAACAATTATCTTTGAATCTAAGCACATCAAAATGTGTTTAAAATTGACTTACAGAATTTAAACTTTGAAAATAATCAGTGCAGCCTTTTATCATGCACACACACACACACACACACACACACACACACACACACACACACACACACACACACACACACACACACACGCAGGCATGTACAAAGTTAACACAATTTCAAAGTTACATAGGAAGAAACCATTTCAGCAAAACATCTGTAGAGTGAACAGAAATGCTGCGGTGCTTATCAGTAAAAAGAAAAGGTGTTAATGACAACAAATGAAAGAAAAATTACACTTTATAAAAATACTGGTGGAACACAAGCTTTTTTACAGTATTTTACAAAAAACTTTTGGTGAACTGCTTTGAAGCTTATTTGCTATTCAATATTCAGTTTAAGCACACACGCAGAAGCACACTTGCTACGAGATGGTGAGGTGTCTGACCTTTCCCTCTGCCTGCGACAGGCGTCCACTCATCCATCCATCCCTCCATCCATCCCTCCATCCCCTCACATCATTCGCTGCGTACCACCTCTCACCCTTTGATGTTCTCTAATTAGCTGAGCTTGTTAGACCCGGTGGCTTTAATCAGCAGCAGAGACACAGCTCTTTCTCTCTCCACACACACACACACCTACACACACACACCTACACACACACACACACACACACACACACACACACACACACACACACACACACACACACACACACACACACACACACACACACACACAATTCCCTTTCCCTTTAGCAAAGCTTAATTGGTCTTGGTAAATGAAGGCCAGAAAAAAAAACACAGAGCTGCACAGACAGTCACTCACCTGGCAACCACATACTGGAGAAGTCCTTTGCTGCTATTGCTGCTGTCTTGGTCATATCTGTGTGTGAGAGAGAGAGTGTGTGTGTGTGCGCTGCCTAAAGACAAACTCTCACTCACCCTCTCTCTGTCGCTCTCTAACCAAAAAGGAGGAGTGTATTAAATCATATGGCTGAGAGAATTACTCTCCCTCCCTCTCTTTCTGTCTCTCTCTCTCTCTCTCTCACACACACACACACACTCATGACAGTCCACACCCCCCAGGCCACACCTCCTCCCCACATCCTGCAACACAACAGGAAGTAAGCCTCAAAAGAGTAGGAACTCAGCGCACAGGAGAGAAGAATACAAGATATAAAAAAAGAAGAAGAAGAAGAAAGGGGGACACGCAAGAGGTTAAATAGTGGGAGGGTGAGAGGGTGAGTGAGTGAGGAGATTGAACAGATAGATGAGGTGAAAAAGAGGGGGATGACTGGTGCCGTCGGAAAGTGATGGCGCGGCTGGAAACAGTAGCTCACACAAACACGCTCACTTACTCACATATGCAAGAGAAAAACTGCAGTCTTGACATCCTGACTGAAGATTTGTGTACGAACGGGATCCGTTGTGTATTTAAAACTCAACTTAATTGTTTCCCAATTCCACGTTGTTTTAATTTGTTCTCACACCCTGCTGCGTTTCACATAAATTACCAGCATCTCTGCCTGTTTATGTGTGATTAAAGGGTAGAAGTAGGGCAGTGGGTGGAAGAAGGTGGTCTGTCGAGGGAGGTCGACACCGACAGGAGAATATGTGAGACATCCTCAGCTAAATTTGACAGACTCGGCTCCACTCAAAGCCGAGCGGAAGGAAAAAGTCAGTCACAGTACCACTGACCACGCCACACTGTGGGCTGCACTGTGATACACCACAGAAACCCACTGAGACAATCTGCACGCGTGATGGGTAGATGTGGCACCAACGTGGAACATTTTGCACAACACACGAAGGAGCCATTATCAGTGTCACCCACTAGGATTACAAGACGCGGCTTGAAAAAAAAATCACGTTTCAGCAGATGTAGTAGCTACCTGGATTTCCACATTTCAACGTGTCGGTGTGCTCATCATCTGGCAGTAGCATAGAGTGACCGCAAGGTGGCACTGTTGAATGTCTTAACCTGAACAGGCTCCAGCCACGGGAGAGAAATCGTGGTAGACCGCTCATCAGCACCCCCCACCCCGCCCCGTCCTTCTCCCCTGGTCCGAGTACACTAATTCAAAAGCTAACGGCAGCAGAGTTCCCAAGTTTAACCTTATAAATACTTTATGTGGTGATTTACAGCAGCCCGATGTACTCCAGGAACAAGTTGATTCAGCGCTGCACTGGAGGTGCTGTGAGACAGAGACATGTTTTTGTTGTGGCTCTTGTTTTTAATCTGTCCTAAAGTACAAACACAGGCTCTGACTATTTAATCATATCATCAATACCATGAAGATAACAAACGTTGGTCACATGCATAAAGACTTTCCCCACAAACTCACATGCACAAAAGTAACTGAAAAAGAGCCGCATCTCGGTGAAATGATAATGAAAAATGACATTAAGCTATTGAAACGTTCTGATCTTTTTCAAGTAAACGGGTCAAATGTCAAGCTTCTAAAATATGAAGATTTTCTGATTTCCTTTGCTTCACATGATAGTAAACTGATGACCTAGTCTGATGATCAAATGAAACAAAGAATGTGAAAAATATGTCCCCTCCCTAATTTATCATATTAAACAATTTATTGATTCATTTAGAATATAATCTGCAGTTGAACTGACAGTGAAAATTATCAAACCAATACAAACGAACACATAATATCACAGTCCGAAACATAAGGTACAGGCTGGACACCCACAAGACTCAAGGCCTCTGACAAAATTTCAATTGGCTGTCAAGACTATGTGCATGGTAATGTTTCTGCCTTCATTAGAGCGCGGGCTGCATATTTGTTAGTCTATCTGTAAGTAATCAGTGGGGACAGTGAGTGAGTGTCTTTGTGGACTGGCTGGGCTTGTCCAAGGACAGTGACAGACTGCATGTCGGGGAGGAGGCGGTTGTCCAGGTCACAGGTCATCTGGGCAGCCTGGCTTTGGCCGTGACCTTTGTTCAAACCCCAATCCACCAACATAAGTACCAAAGTGTCTCTCTTTGTGTGTGTGTGTGTGTGTGTGTGTGTGTGTAGGTGTTTGAGTAGTTGTTTGAGTAGCCCCAATAGATGGCTGGTGAATCTGTGTGCTTTGTGTAAGTGTGTTGTACAGTTCACGGCCATGGGGGGCCTTGCTGTCCCAAGGAGGTCTGAACCTTGGTTACCATGGAGACCTGACCTAGCAACACTCCAGCATCATCATTGAGATGATGTTGGACCAGCAGCAAATGTACCACAACTTAAGCCACACAGCACTGTGATATTTTTTTAATATGATCAACACTGAAAATAAAATAAATCCAAATGAATAGCTGAGTATTTTTTTTACTCGTTTTTATTTAGGAATATGTTCATGCAGATAGTGTGTTGGTCACCACTAGAAGTTATGTTTGTAACTAAATAAAAACACACACACATATATATATACATGCACACAATCTGATAGTGGGGCTCCAGGGAGGAGGATGGGAGGAGGCTGAGGCCTCTAGAGCACCATCAATCACTCCACTGTCAGAGCATGAGGGAGAGGCAGGGAGGCAGGATTGGGGGTTACTAAGAGAAAGAAAAAGAGTAACAGAGGAACAGTAAAGAAAAAAAGAAAGAAATGGGGGACTGAGAAAGAGTGACAGGAATGAAGGTGGGCAATAAGGGTAGAGGAATAAAGAGATTGGAGAAAGCATGTTAGCTGGGGGTAAAGAAGGTGGGAGGAGACAGTGTGTATAATGGGTCATTGCAGGGACAATTTTGAGGTCTCCAAACCAGTTCAGTATCCTCTATGGCTCGGCCCTCCTATATCTAGTGCAGCCTCAGGCCTGGAGCACACACTGGCTCTAATTCATATAATCCATCATATTCCTCTTCTTATAGACGAGGACAGAGCATGGTACAGTGATGGACCCAACAAATCCTATACGCAGTCCAACAGCAGGACTCTATTATACAAGGTGAGAGAGTTAAAATAAAGTCTATGTATAGGTGTGTGTGTGTGTGTGTGTGTGTGTGTGTGTGTGTGTGTGTGAGTGCAGGTGTAGACCCATGAGGAGTTGCAGGATTATAAACAGTAGGTCTAGCACTGTGGAGACTACAGAGGTTGAGGTTTTGTATGAGAAGCAGCAGGGGCTAAAACACACTCACACTGCTGGCTACCCTGGGACCAGCGCCATCTCAGCCACCTACACCGTTACAACACCTATTCCTCTCCTGTCCTAATACCTATCAATTGCTCCTTTTCCTCTGGCCCCTCTGCCCCTCCATCCTTCTTTCACACCATTCCCCTCCTCTCTATATCATCTCGGCAGCCCATAGGGAGCCGGGTTTGTCTAGACAGACACCGCTCTCTCCCACGGCGCTCCCAAGGTTGAAGCTCAAATCTTTATCTTCGCTCATCTCACCCTCTCCTCTTCTTCTTCTTCTTCTTCTTCTTTTGGCAAAGGAGTAAAGGGTCTGCAGGGAGAGATTGGCGGCCTTCGTCACCGGCTCAAGGAGCACTGAGGCCACTCTATAATAAACTGTTCACAGACACTGACAGAGAAGGCTATTATGTAGAATTAGACTTCATTTTTTTGCCTAGGAAAATACAAACAGAAAGGAGTAATACAGCTATCATAAATACAAATTTTGGGGCTTTTTTTTTGTCTAATTGTCCTTTTTGTCACCTCGGCCTGTTTTTCACCTACTCTGCCTCTTTTCCTTCAAACCCTCTCATCATCTCCCCACTTTTTTTTTGGCGACCTTCCCCTTTTCTTTTCATCAGTTCAAACTTTGTCTTCTTCTCTGTCTCTCTCTCTCTCTCAGACCTGCTGGTCAGCAGCAGCTGTGACATCACTGGCCACTGTTCTCGGCTCGGATTGGACACTCGGCCACGTTGCCAGGCAACAGCAGTGAAAGGTCTCAGTGCGAGTGTGTGTGTGTGTGTGTGTGGCGTGTGCGTGCATGTATGCGTTTATGTCTGTTTATAGCTACGTGAGTGAAAGGTGTGTGAGCGATTTTCCTCGCCTTGCCCTTTATCTGTGCATGAAGAATGATCAGAACAGATCCACTTCTGTGCGTTATCTGAGATCAGAGCATGTAGATGATTGGGCAGCCTCACACTCCTCCACCACAGAAGAAGACGAATGTTTGTGTGTTGTGTTAATGAAAAAGAAAGATGGTACGAGTGTGTGTCTGCATGTCAGTATCTGCACTTGCGTCGAACCAAATAAATGTGTATGTTCGTGTCGAATATGGGTACGTGTCTGTATGTTGTGTTTTGTATGTGTGTGTGTGTGTGTATGTGTGTGTGTGTGTGTATGTCTGTAAGCCCCCGGGAGCGGGTGGTTATTGTATCTGACACAGCGGCTCTTTCTCGCGCCTCATATTTCTGGGCCGATCGATTCCTCTGACTCCCGACAAGACAATAATCGCACCTCCCTCTCTCACTCCATCACTACCATTATTACTGACCTCCCCAGGGAACGAATAGGGTGGAGGGAGGGAGAGAGAGATGAGGGAGGAAGGAGGGATGGAGCGAGAGAGGGTGAGGAATGATAGAGGGACAAAGAGTTGACAAAATGAGCCTATGATGATGAAAAAGCAAAAAGGGACAAGGATGAAAATGAGACAGGAAGAGTTGGCTAGAAAAGAGGACAGCAGCAGGGCGGGAAAGAAAAAAAGACAGATTGAGAGAGGGAGTTAGGTTGAGAGCAAAGAATTTAAGATAAAGTGATGGAGGGATGTGGTCCAAAGGAAAAATACAGTAGGAAAGATAAGGATGTGAGGTGATAGAGTCAAAGAAAGAACGAGAGAAAGCAAAAGCATAGGAAGGAAGCTGGCGCATGAGTTTAAAAAAGCAAGTAATATAGATCATGGTGGGAAAAGAAAGGAGGACACAAGTTGGCTGAACTGAGGGACAATAACGAAGAGAATTAGTGAGGGAGACATGAAGGATTCGCACTATCTTCTTCTAATAAAGAAGAGAATAAGAGACAGCGAATGGGGAGGGAGACAGAGGGAGGCAGGGTTGGGGGGTTAGACTGAGGTGAAAGAGGGAAAGACAGAGAAATATATAGGAACACATTCAGGCTCACACACAAAAACAGAGAAACACACGCACACACATAGAGTGATGGCTGTAATGCTGTGGAGGTCAGCGCTGAGAAACGCTCAGAAATATTATTAAATTGACAAGAGTACAATAGTTGATTGGCAGGCTGACTCCTGCACTGCCATTCAGTGGAGAAGAATGGAGACAGGGATGTGTGTGCACGCGCTCACACACACACACACACACACACACACACACACACACACACACACACACACACACACACACACACACACACACACACACACACACACAATGCATGCACATCTGCAGTTTCACAGGACAATCACCACAGCATGCAGAGATGTAGGTACACACATACACACTGCTTTTTGTCTATTGTGTGCGTGCATGTTTGTGTGCGCAGTTGCTTGTGTGAGCCTGTCACTGCTGTGTCTCAATGCTTTGAATCCAGATTACAATTACAGTAATTGGCTCTCAATTCAAGGAATTGCTGTTTGACCCCTTCACCTCTCTCTCTCTTCTCTCTCTCGCTAGGTCCCTCACCCATCCCCACATATTTTGCCTCTTCCTCTTCCTACCCCCTCTGGCTCATTAATATTCCTCCGCCTCCTCTCTACCTGTATCGCTACATCCATCTTTCTCTGGGTACAATCCCTCTCCCTTGTCCCTTCCACCTTTTTCTACCTTGCCCCTATACACCCCCACCCCATACCACTGGTTGTAACTATCTCTCCTTTCTGTTGTGCATCTATCCCACTCCCTAGCTACTTCTTTCCACCTCATATCGCTAGTTTGCCACTCTTCCTCCCTCATCTCCCCCTTTCTATCTTCCTCTCAGACTGTTAGGGAAACAGGGAATCTATTGTATACTTAATTCACGCTTTATTTTTTATGGAGAGATAGCTGTTCAGCAATACAGTCATCGGGGGTATATTGTGCAAAGAGGGAAAGAAGTGAAAGAGTGATAGATAAAAAAAGGAAGGAGGAAAGGAATGGGGTGATAGAGGTGGTGGTGATGGTGATGGTGTGTTAGGGAGGTGGTGGTGAAGCGAACAAGGGGAGGGGGGCTAGGAAATTGGTCTGGCTAGCGGAACAGCTTTTCACCTCTCTCTCTCTTTTTCTCTCTCTCCCTCTCGTTCTCTCTCCCTCTCTCTATTCTGCTTTGTATTCTGCAGAGATGACAGGGGGAAAGCTTTATTGCTCCGAGTTTGTATCGATCGGGGCCCCTCCGAGGGGGGAGGCAAGGGACGCGCTGAGCAGGCTCTTTCTCAACGACCGCAGCTCCAACAGCCCCTCTCTACCCCCTCCACCAGCCTCTCTTCCCCTTATTCCTCACCCACTCCTCCTCCCTCAAAAACCCTCCTCTTGCTCGCTAGCTCGCTCTGAAATTCAAATTCAAGGCTCTTATTCTCAAAGGTTAGGAGAGGGAGAGCACGAGAAAGCACGAGAGAAAGAGAGACAGAGAGACTGAATGAAAAAGAGATGGAGGCGTCTGGCTTCTTCCCCTGACTGAGGCCCTGAATGGAGCTTGGATCTGATAAGCAGAGCCCACAAACACAAACAAGGGAAGAAATAGAGAAATACAGAAGAAAAAAATGGCTAAAAGGAATATATCAGCCCCTGTCCTCTTTCTTTCTTCCTCATCTTTCCATCTTTCATCAGCAGCCCCCCTCCTGTCCTCCTCCCTACTGCATGTCCATTTTTTCCGAGGTGGGAATGATTTTGGTCACAGGTAAAGAATGAGCTGGGTCCAAGCATGCATAAACCTTGATGCTTCTGTCCTTGTAAAAGGGACACCAGGAGAGCTAGGATCCACTGAGAAACAAAAAAAAGCCCACGTCTTCCATACTTCACTGGACTATTTCATTAAGTACAAAATTTTGAAAAAAAAAAAAGATTTCATGCAGGTTTGCAAAGCACAAATCTCAAAGAAGTGACAAAAACTAGGGAAATTGCCTCACTCCAGGCTTCTTTCACCTCAGCTGTTGGGCAAGCTTTGAATAAAAAATGGGGGCAAAACACAATGTCAAAGCCAAAGCCAACTGACCAAACACTTGACTCGTACATGGAGGTGTCCATGTGCACGCACACACACACACACAGCCTATTTATCCATTAATGACATGCAGAGCACTGCAGCAAGGCAGGGGAGAGGAACAGATTGTCCATCAGGGGGTTACAGGGTTCAAGTCCATGACCAGAGGGCTAAAGGAAGGTTAGGGTTTGTAGGTTCAACTCCCAGGGGGCAAGGAAGATCGTGCTGTCTTCCATCCCCTCCAGGACAATATCACTCCACAGCCTCACGTCCCTATAGCATTGTTTTCTCTTCTCCATCTTACTGCTGGCCTTCTAAGCCCTGCTTAGTCTGATTACACACATGTACAGCGTACCTGTTCCAACCCCTAGGATTCTATAAGATATATACAAACATGCACACATGCTAGCCCGCTCATAAACAAACACTAACACCCACATCCACATACAGATAACACACTGATGCACAAAAACATCCATAAAGCTTTAATACACGATTGACTCTTGCTTCTATCGTTTTCCCCAGATTACAGCAAATCATTTTATATTCAGCGTACGTCGTGATTGAAATGGTTTCTACCTTTCTGAACTTCATCTCACTTACTTCTCTTGTGGAAAAGACCAAACAGAAACATGGCATGGACCCAGCTATCAGTTGCAGCAGATGTGAGTGGATATGACATATTTGTGTAAACATTGAATACATATACTATATATATTTTGTCATTGATATTGCTTGTGTGGTTTATATGCTGCTCCAGATTGAGTTCAGTGATAGAGTATACATCAGGGGTTTGAGCTGGATGCTACATGTCTGATTGTTAGAAAGATAGACACACATGTACTCACCTGCACACACACACACAGCACAGCAACCTGCAGGCCTATAACCTGCCTTGTTGGCTGGATGGGCGGATGCATTATTAAACACACAGGATTTCATATGTAGAGACAGAATATGAATGCTGCACTGAGTCCTACAGTGCATATGCACTTGTTCACTCCAGTCTTCACTCTTTAATATTTTTCTTGAAACTCTGTGGCTTATTATACTTAAATATACTGAATAAATATAAAAAGTTCATGTTTATGCATTTAATTTACTTAAAATATTTGTTCTTTTTCCATACATTGTAATTCAAATACTGCTATTATTGCTCTGTATAGACAACACTTGCATCTCTTTTCATCCCTCCTCCCATTTTTTATGTTAAACGTTTTCCTTACTTGATAAAGGAGGTAATTTCAGAGGATGCTGCACAGATTATAATGCCTAAATTTTCCATTTGGGCTACGTGAATAAAACTGACAGAATCGTATTTGTACAGCTTTGTTAAAGCTGTACTTTTTGTTTTGTTTTTTGCAATAGATTTAAATATTTTAAATTTAATATAGAATTTTACTTGGTCAAGAATTCAGGCTGTAGTAACTGCTTCATTTGAAGCTGTACTTCCAATGAGACTAATAAAAATGGAAAATAAAATTCTGGTAAAATTGGCATGGCAACATTCAATTGGCCAGGTATGTCTGGATTGAATCCCCAAATGAAAAGATTTTGCCAGTGACAGGCTACGGGGCAGACAGTGAACACATAACATCATCTTTATCATCAGGGGTTGAAGTCATAAAAGCCACTGTATCCAGGCAAAAACCACTGGATCCTGCTGATTAATCAAAGGCCCACACACAAGGAATGGTTGAATGGCAACTAAACCACAACACAAGCGCTGTGTGTGTTTACATCTGTAGGGCGGGCAGGCCGGGCCCCGACTCTCACGGTAATCGATGAACAAGGGAGGAAAGTGAGGTAGCGGGTGAGGCAGGGATGTGTGTGGGGGAGGGTGGGTGGGAGAAAATCGGTAAAGAAAGCAGGTTATCTCCCGTCATTAGGGGAGGGGGAATCCCCGTCTGGAGGGGGAGAGGGCTGGGCGGGTGAGGAGGGGTGAGGGAAGACCAGGGTTCATTGATAAAAAGGGAGAGAGGGGAGACTATGTTTGGCATCAAGAGAGAGCAGACAATTATCTGTATTGATTAGAGCGGCCCAGTACTGTGAAGACTGAGAAAACTATGACTGGATCAATAGAGAGAGAGAGAGAGAGAGAGAGAGAGAGAGAGAGAGGGAGAAAGATGGAGAGAGAGAGAGAGAGGGAGAGAGGACAAAGTTAGAGGATAGACAGACCAACAGAGAGAAACAAATGATAGAGATAAAAGATATGTATAATGACAAACATAAAGAGATAGAAACACTGTTTATGATGCAATGTGAAGTCAAGGAACCAAGGTGGCATAAACATTAAGAGGGGAGTAGGGGGAAGACAGGGAGAGTCAATGAAAGCACAAGGAGATACATTACATTGTTGATGTCATTACTCTTTATCATTGATTTGTCAGCACAACCACAGAGTTCATTCAACAAGCCATCCAATGGCCGCCCATCACCACAGCGCACTGCTAAACAGAGAGAGAGGGGGACAGACTGAAAAAGACATAAACGAAATGCACACTTAGCAACCACAACCCGGCAATTAAAAATGGGGGACACAGACAAATTTGACCAGAGGAAACTGTGTCACTTGTGCCAGCTAGAGATAGAGAAACCTTGGATGTACTGGATATCATGTGCCATGTTTGCACTTCATTTATTCCAATGTAAAATGCTCACAAAAACTTTTTTCAGGCTTTCTTGGGATTGTAAATTTGTAAGAGCACAGAGCACATGCATTAGAGTGCTCTTCCAGCTGAACCAGTGAGGAGCATGCATGTTGAGTAGCTGAGTTGACTGATCTCTTCCTGCACACACAAAAATGAATTATTACTGTGATAGTATGGAGATGTAAAAGTAGTGTTGCATGCATAGTGTACGTAGTGTGTAATGCATAAACCATTTGCTAGCTTTTACTCATTTTGTGAACATTGTACGACATTCTTTGACAATACTTAACAATGGTCATGCCAGTGAATCAAATTTGAATAAGAAGTAAAGAGAAAAAAGGATTTGAAAAAAGAGAAAGGGCATGCCGGTCCTGGTGAGACAGCTTTGTAAAATATCAGGAGGGAGTCGGTGTTCAGGTAGGGGGCCTTGTTGCGGGGCCTCTTTTTGTCCAAGACGAAGACCAAAATGGTGGAAAAGGGGTGGAACAAAAAGCACACAGGGGGAAAAAGGAGAGTGACAACCTGTGCTGAGTAAAAACATCCTGCTGGCAGACACACACGCACACACACACACACACGCACACACACACACACACACACACACACACACTAATCCCTAATCAGACCCCATCAGGTGTGTGTCTACCCACTCACTACACTTCCCGTTGCAACTTACATTTCTCGGAATCCTTGGCCCCATTACCCAGGCAACCCAGGCCCACACCACACACACACACACACACACACACACACACACACACACACACACACACACACACACACACACACACACACACACACACACACACACACACACACACACAAGGGATCACATCTGTCACTTCTAAGTTTATTGAACATTACATGATGATAGAATTCAGCCTCCGACTCTTTTGATTTTTTTGACACCGAAGAGGAACGTGTTGTCAGAAAAGGTTTATACAAAAGCAAACAAATAGGTGAAAAAACATAAACTCTGAATACTGGAGCTGGGCTGGATATTGAGGAAACCTTTGGTAAGGGCAGAAAATGTCAGGTTTGACAAATGACCTTTTAAACATAGAACAGATGTAGAGAGCCATGTATACTGTGGACAGAAGGCTGCTCAACTGCCCATCTCTTAACATCTAGTGAAAAGATAAGTGTCACTGCTATATAGTACTAAAACAAAGGACTTGTAACTTCAAACCAAAGTGATTCCAAAATCTAAAGTGGATTTTATAGCAGTGAGAAAATGGAGAAATTGTGGTTTTGGATTCAGAGAACGGAACACAAAAAGTGTACAAAAGCAAACAAAGACTAGCATAGAATAAAATGGGAACCGAGGAGGGAGGAGTAAAGAAAAATTAATTGACAGTGACAGAGAGGAAGGGAGAGCAGGACATGATTTACAGGTGTAGAGTTATGTATGCATGACATCACTGGACCCCTCCTCCAGCCCCTGGGACTGGGCACCTTGGAAACAGTCGCTAAGCCAACAGAGGTGGGGGCTGGGTGTGGTGTAGAGGGATAGTTGAAAAAATTAAAAAAAATTTCAAGAGACAGAAGATAGACAGATAATAAAACACGAACTTAAGCCTCACCAAGACAATGGTGGAGAAAACGTGATTATACAAACAGATCAGTGCTCACCTTCCTCATCTCCCACTGAGCAAATGGGCCACCTCTGCTCATAAAGGGTGAAAAAAACGAAGCTCTATCACAGCTAAAGCCCACATTGTCCTCCTCCCCTATATACTGTGACCTCTCATCCACTCCAGTCATTTAGAGAAGGGAGATTTAGTGCAGCACCGATGCAGCATGATGGTAAAAACCTGCGCATGATAGAGGTAAAGATGGCCTTGGGTCTCCAGTTTAACACATGGAGAAATATTGATGGAAAAAACATGATGATGGGCAAAGAGAAGCTGTTAGAGTGAAATGCTGGCTCTTAATGTATATGGGTGCTCGGAGGTCATTTTTAACCAAGAAGAAGCCTGGTGGGTGGATTGAGAAATTGAAGTTGGGCCACAACACCCACTTTGGTCTTCTGAGGTGTTGCGGCAACAAACACACAATCACCCACACCCACAGGAAAAAAAACACTATGCCATTCTGACCTCAACAAACTCTTCTCATCCATACAGATGATGCAATGTACACAGACACACAGCAGTTAAATGGATGCACTCCGTCTCAATCTTCTCCTTTGACCAATAAACAAGTCATTCGCAGCTCCCCACTTCAACGCCTGATCAACATTACTGCACGCTAGTAGCACATCAAACGACTGCAGCTGGCAAAAGCAACAAAAATATATTTTACATTAACAAGGTGTTGTAGAGTTTATGTGCATAACAAACACCTACATTTTCATGCAGCATATTTGAAAAGCACCATCATATACATACCAAAGGCTAAGATTTGGTATGCAATATAGATTTGGTATGTATGCATAATATGTGATCAATATCTGTTGCTGAATAAAACATGCTGCTGGCTTTTAACAGGCCGATTTGAAATGGAGATGCTATGCTAATACAAAGGGCTGCAGTGAGATTGGCCCTGAACCCTCCACATACCAGCAGTTCACATTTAGACGATCTCACCTGCACTCTCCATAATGCATGAGCTGCCTGAATATATATCACCCCCTGCACAGCTCTCTCTCTCACACACTCACACACTCACACACTTCCAAACGCACGACAATGCACAAACACACTAGTGTGTGCACCATGATAGGGGGCAGATGCACACAAGATAGGTGCTGGCACATATGCACACACTCACAATAGTGCAATCTGAGAATAAGATATATCATACATGTAAAAAAAAAAATTAAAAAAGCAACACAAATGTAAAGGTCATTGTTTCTCTAAAAAATGGAAAAACTAAAATTTTGCTGTAAATTGGAAGTAGAGTTGGGCAACCTTAAATGATTGACTGCATTTTCTATCAACTGACAGAATCTTGCCATTAGATAAATGACAAAACTGTTCTAAAAGCTTTGATTGCTATAGAACACATTGGAGATATGTCCAGCAAAAACAAACAAAAAAAACAACAACAAAAAAAACAAAAAAACCCGCACTGCTCTTCTTCTTTGATCAAGTGGTAGGAGACACGCAGGCAGCGCTTAATCAAAACACTGGTAAACCATCCTGAACTTCTAGGCTTTTAGCAGCGAGAAACGGGGTCAGGGTTGCTGAACGAGTCAATGTGAACTGGTGTGGAGTTTTCGTGTGCGTATGTGCACATGTCTAAGGGTCTGCAGTTTGTTTGTGAGAAACCTTGTCAGTGGTGTTTCTGGGCTGCCAATTAACACCGAGTTTTTGAAAGGTAGAGTCAACTGAAGGCAAGATAGCAAAGTAAAGGCAGCTAAACAGTTGATTTTACTGCAGGAGGATCAGTTTACAAGACGTAGCATTATTACGAGGGCAAATATTAAATATGCACTTACAGGACAGTACGTCTGTTTGAGAAGACAACTGAATTTACTCTGTGCTTCTATCTCTCTCTGTGTCTCTCTGCCCCTGCTGGTCTTTAACCTTGGCCTCTGGTGCTTCTGCCTATTGCAATAAAATCACCCCTCCTTCTCTTTACCTCTCCCTCCCTTGCTCTCTTTTCTTCCTCCTCCTCCTCCTCCTCTCTGTCTTTCTGTCCCCCCGGCACCACTGTTGTCCACTGTTCCACTCATTCATAGTAAATACTATTGATTTTCAGCAGGGAAAATAAAAAAAAGGGCCATGAATTTTAATGCCCCTATCTGTCCCCTTCTCCATCTCTTCCTATCCCCCCCTCCTGCCTCTCCCTTACCCTCAGCCTCTCAAACACCACCTCCACCCCGTCTTTCCTGAGGGGAGGATAAAGAGATGGGGATCGTGTGTGTGTGTGTGTGTGTGTGTGTGTGTGTGTGTGTGTGTGTGTGTGTGTGTGTGTGTATGTATGTGTGTGAGTGTAAGGTGGTGGTAAGGAGAGGGGGGTTGCATTTCTCATTTCCCAGCTGTGCCTCTCTCACACAACTTGCCCCCCTTCACCAATCTTCTCCTCAACCCCGACATCTCTCCTTCTCCCCATCCTATCCTTCCCTTCTCTTCTGTCTTTTTCCCCTCGTCCCTCTGTTGTTCTTCTCTTCACACTGACTTCGACTCTGGGGAGAGGAAGCAAATGAAGCTCACACACACACACACAGAGAGCTGATAGTCACACAGATAGGGGCTGTCCCATTCTGCTGGTATACACACACACACACTCAGACAATCACATGCACACACACCACAAGTGCGACAACCAGTCCCTCGGTCAAGGCCACGCACAGGCAAGACAAACATATACATATAAATGCCCTGTTTTACACACACATAAACACACAAAGCACTGCGTGTGACACCATCATTCACCATCAGCCAGTTGTTTAATTTTCTTCCATCGCTTTCTTTTTCCTCACAATAACTTCCTGTTTTCTCTCCCCTGTCTATCTCATTGCATTTACCTTCAAACACCAACCTCCTCTCACTCCCGTCTTTCCTGTGCCTCTTTTGCCCGGCATCTCTCTTCTACTCTGTGTATTGATTTTGCTATAAGCGGTGTCCCGGTTGCGACAGGTTAGCGCAGACAGACAAAGGCAGACTTCATCAACCAGTGTTAAACACAGGAGCCATGTCCTCAATAATCACTCCATCACACAAAAGACAACGGAAGATGGAGAGAGGGAGAACGGAGAGAGCGGACAGCGAAGAGGAGCATGTAGGGAGTATTGACAATCGCTGAGTAGAACAGGGGGAAAGGGAGAAGATTTCCAAGGTAGTTTTTTTGGTTTTCATTAATTTGTAGAAAACACAAGAAATGTTTTACTGCCTAGATTCATGAACACACATGCACGACCAAATTTGTCTCAAATCCTGAAATTTGTGATACCGCTCTTCTTCTTCATTGCATTAGTCTGAAATCCACTCACACAAAAGGTTATTTTGTTAAAGCTGCAAAACTAAAACAAGTTTAAATTACATTTTTTTTTTGACACATGCAAAACTTTGAACAATGCTAAGTGTAAGAGCAGCTCCAATTAGTATCTTTTAAAAGTTTGGGTTAACGCCTAAGGAAGAATTTCCTTTTAACAACCTCATTATAAAAGTGAGTCTATGTGGACTTTGCTGGTCTTTTTAAAGCTATCTGTTTATGAGTGTGTGTGTGTGTGTGTGTGTGTGTGTGTGTGTGTGTGTGTGTGCGCATGTGCGTGTATGTGTGTATATATCTGTGTGTACACGCAGCCAGTTTTCATCTCCACTTAATCTCCCGCTCTTAATTCAGAGTGTACATTGAGCCGCCTAATAGGATGTGACTGAAGCGCCTGCTGCAGCGTTAGCCAGTTAGCCGCTAATGAGACGGCCGCCACAGTCGGAGAATCAAAGTGCTTCATCAGCACTCCTAATTACTGTAAACCTCGTTAGCTCGCTAGAAAGCTAACATCTGCTCTCAGTAACAAAGGACATCCAAATATAACACTGGGCCTGCCCTGGTGTGTCCAAGTGAGGTTCAAGAAATGTGCTGCTACCACACCCAGTGAGTTCATTGTTCTGTTCTGTGTTGCAATTGTCTTGACAGCTAAGGAGGTTGTTGCTCTCAAGATTAAAATGAAAAGCACAGGAAAAAATACAAGTCCAACTTCAATACTATTTCCATTGTGACCACAATCAATGAACATGTTTTGCTTTAACCGTGGATACAGAGGGCTGCTGAGAAGCTCGTCTGTAATGTTTTAACATACACTGAGGTCTGAGGGCGCTTGTGTTGCCCATCTATGAAGCAGGTGTGTCAACAGCAGGTTTCCATGTAGCTCTGTCTGTTTGCCCACTCACCCCCTCTCTATCTCTGATCAAAGCACGTTATTCCAACCCCCCACCCCCTTCTGCTGTTTCTCTCTTCCTCCTCCACCTCCCCGGCCTCCACCTTCTCCCCCCATCATAATTTGACTGATGATTACACTTGTCACTCATGGCAGCATGTGGCCAATTAGGAAGAGGAGTGATGGGGAGGGGAGGGACAAGCAGGTCGTGATAAAAGGGGTGGGTGGAAGGAAATTTGGGTTACAACTTGTCATCACTGGTTCCACTCAGGTAGCCTTTTTAGCTCTTAGCTGTGGCAGAACAAATATTAATTTCTGTTCAATTTCCCTTAAAAGACTCAAGAAACACCCAAGAGCTGTGCTTTCTTTACCTCTTTCCAGTGCTCCGGCCTTGTCTCACATTCTCTTGGCCACTTCAGTATCTCTCTATGTTCCAGGGTAATCACAGACTCATTTAAAGTCACTTTTGTACACTACCTCTGACTGGTGGTTAAGAGTGCGACCGCAGACTAGGCTTTTATGGGCCTTAATGTGTCCTACAGACACTTTGGCATCCAGGCTGCTTTTGCCGAAGATGTGAGAATAGAGACAGTGAAAGAGAGGGGATGAGAGAGAGAGAGAGAGAGAGACAGCAGGACATATGAGGACAACAGCCATGGCGACTTAACCAGGCTGAAAAAAGGGGGAATGAAAGAAGATGAAAGAGGAGGGGGGGGGCGAGGGATGTGCACAACAAAATGGACAGAACATGGGTGCGTCAAAAGAAAGGGGAGAGAGAGGTCACTTAGTCACTCCTTCGGCACCCCCTGCTCTGAACCTCCTCCCTCATCCCCTTTACAAGCAGACAAAGGGACAGAGGGGTGCAGCCCTTGTACAGAGGAAGGAGGGGTTTACGCCTCCTTCTGTCATCTCCCCTTCCTTTCTGCTCCCTAATATTTCAAGACAGTCAGTAAATATTGTTGGTATGGATAGACGCAGGTAAAAAGGGAGCCCAGGTGGAGTAAATAGTGGCACACTGAAGGTATATCAAAATCTAATGTTGTAATTTGGACAGGAAAAATAAACATAACACTACAGGTAAAATCACAATATCCTATATTGGCTTCAAAGTTTAAAATTAACCATATTCAATTCCTTGTTAACTCTGGAGTATTTTCATATCCTGGCAGCAAAGAGATAAAGAGTGTGACTATGCACTTCTAAAAGAAAGGCAGAGTAAGAGAGATTGCACAAGGGAATAAGTAGGAAAGGAGGTGGTGGAGTACAACAGATTAATTTCAGAATAGAAAGCTCCTGCCAAGAGAAGGATGGAGAGCAGGAAGGATAGAGAGGGATAAAGAAAAGGGAAAACTGAGGGAAAAAAGAGAGAATGGAGATTAAACATGCATTCAACTCTCTCAAAGGGCTGAGGTGCTTTTTGAGAGTCTTTCCTGTGTGTGTGTGTGTGTGTGTGTGTGTGTGTGTGTGTGTGTGTGTGTGTGTGTGTGTGTGTGTGTGTGTGTGTGTGTGTGTGTGTGCGTGCATGCGTGTGCACTCCAGAGGATGCATTTGCGATGATGTGACATTGCTCATAGCGGAGAAGTTCGCTGCCTCCGCCTCAAAACCTGATCGGTAAGCACTCTTATCCACCCTTAAGTCTGAAGGACAGCAGTGGAACCCCAGAGGTTAATAGGACTCCTTCATTACCATAAATCTTATCAGCTAAATGAAATAGAGAGAAGGACCCCTGATTTAGTTGTCCGCTCTGCCGGGGTAAGGGGAGACACCCAATCAAACCCCTGGATTTTATTGGTCTTTTTTATTATCTGAATGTACTGGCACATGAGCAGGGTGGCAGAGGTGACAGCCTGCAGCAATCAACAACAAAAAAGACAGTGGCTAGTGAAAACATATTGTTAGTCCATAAATGAGACCACAGTCATCTCAGCAAATAGACTGTCCAGACACTGCATACTTTGCTACACTGAAATGCATGAAGCCTTGGAATCACTGATCAGAGGGTATGTATGGAGTCACTGAGATTGTGTTTGAATACAATGGGGAATCTCGGGTGAAAATCACTGAAAATCACTGAAATCAGCTAATCAAGTGTTCAATATTGGCAGCAGGAGTTCCAAGGCTTGTTTTGACTGCCTCGTTTGATGCAGGTGATTGGCAGCATGCAGCGATGTCCACTCCAGCTCTGATCACAGCCAGGCCACCGCAGACTAAGCCTTATGTAGAGCTGTATGTGAAGTATTCTTGACTGCTATGAAGGTTCATCATCTGGATCTTACTGAATTAGAAACAGGAAGAGGCAACTAGAACCACCAAAGGAAATACTAATCAATATCTAGGATGGACTTAACTGGTTTGTATGAGCCTTTTCCTGCTGATGCGTTGATTAACACACACCCACACAGGCCACACACATACTTCCTAGCCCTTTCTGTGTGTGTTCTCTTGGTGATTAAGGTCTCCAAGTCTGATTAAGTGGCCTGCTCACTCAGCCGCTGGTTAGAACTAATGCTGGGATGTATTTCACTGGACACAGTGACCAAATGCACAAAATGATTCCTCTAAGTGTGAGTCTGTGTCTGTGTGTGTGGTAATCCAGTGAACAACCTGTACTGCTCATCGATGTCTTTAGAATAATATGTTTGCTTTGTTTTCTTTGTTGTATTCTTCTATGTAGGCTTCAAGATGTTGTTGCTGGAGTAAAGCTTGTATGTAAAGGTCATTGTTTGGCGACGGAGATGTGTATGTACGTGTGTAGTGGCTCTTTTAAATACTGTAATTGTGGATGAGGATATATATGTGTGTGTGTGTGTGTGTGTGTCTGTGTGTGTGTTGTGTCGTGTCAAAGTCTCTCCCGTTCCCCGGGAGAAACTCAATACCACTCACTGCTTCTAATGAGCTATGGGACCTCATCAGCATTAATACTACATTAGTCTCAACCAATACACACATTAGTGCACACACATACACATCATATATATATATAAATATAACCTACTGGCACATATACACACCTGTGCAAATCCAATAAAAAGGTTAACAGTTAATAGGATTAAAAGGAATTTTCAAACCCCACTGTAACACACATAACGCAGCAGTGCTAATGTTATCGTTATACATTTACTAACTGGATTTGTTTGGACTAGACCATGGCCATGCAAAACGTTAAATTTCGAATACGATGCATTTTAAAAGAAAATTGACACTTGAAGTACATAATTGCAGGGCAACTGTGACTACATGCTCATATTACCATACCGAGGGCTTTATGCTGTCAGATGATTTTTATAATGGCTTTTATGTTAGTGTCATTATATAAATGCAACAGTTACATATAAGACATCACTGCTGGGGCTCCTTTGTGCTTTGTCATATTGTCAAACTGTGTTCAGGGCATCTAGTTGAGCCAAATATACATAAATAGACACACCGATAGCCCATTAGCTCCTGGAGCATTCTGCCATCAGCCTGCTGCATTCAGGACCCTGTGGCTGGCTCATATACTGCAATCTAATTCTACTACCAAAGAGAGAGAATAGCAAAGGGGTGGAGAGAGGGAGAGAGAGAGAATTGTATTGTGACAGAGAGCAGAGAGTGGGAGGGAAAGGGAAAAGAAGAGGAGAGAGAGAGGGCTACAGAGAAAGAGAGAGGTAGCTTAATGCAATAAAGCATGTAGTATTGACATCTTTTTCGTGTCTATTGATTCCCCATTATGTTGCTAACAAACCCAGGTTGACATTTTGTCATTTGCAATCATGTTAACACTGCGACTTGCACGCTCCCCTCCACCAACCGATCTATACCTACACACACTAGTTTTTACGTGTGTTCATGCTTGTGCTCACACACATACACTCTATCGCTCTTTGTCACACACAGAGCAAATGGGTAAGCACATGCATGGTCTTACATCATGCAGCAGTCGAAGACGTATGCCAGTGGCCCATACGCATGTAACAATGTCTTCGAAGTAGTTCGGAAGCACAGACACACAACGGCAGGAATGTTGATTAATGGATTAAGATGGTGCATTTTATTGGAATACACTAGACGGGCCTCACCTTACATGGCCATGATATTTTAGGAAGGAAATAAAAATAAATAACTGTATGGTTAAATGTTACTCTGTCTGAATGCAGAGAAAAATAAAGCAACTTATGAGCATCTAAAATCTGAGGTGTGTGGCTGTGTGTAGGTGCATGTATGTGCGTAAAACAGAGAGTTAGATGGCATATGGTTGGAGGTGGTAGTTAATGGTGTGTGACTGAAGGCGCATAGCTGAGATGAACTGAATGTAGGTGTGTGTGTGTGTGTGTGAGAGAGAGAGAGAGAGAGAGAGAGAGAGAGAGAGTGACAGAATAAGAGAAGGAGAGAGAGAAAAGCAGTCTCCTTGATGTCCTATCATATCATATCTTATTGTATCATATCATATCATATCAAGCTCTACACTGTGTGGGAAACCTGCGATTTCTCCTGTACGTCCCATTAAACTTTCATATACCAGTTAATGCTGATGGCTTTGCAAACCACTTTACTACACACGTACACGCAAGTAGTTCACACAGCAGTGGCCCTGACCTGTGCCTTCACAGACACAATGTCATTAAAAATAGAACAAAACCTGGATCAGTTAGAGCAGCTTGCTATCCAGGTGGAAAACAGTCTAACATGCTTGTTTTATGCTACTCTATGTGATAGTCCATCTGTGTCATGACAGTGTGTGTGTGTGTGTGTGTGTGTGTGTGTGTGTGTGTGTGTGTGCGTGTGCGTGTGAGCCCCCACAGGGGTTGTGCATGTGTGCTTGAGGCCTGTTGTAACATGAAAGAGAATGAAAACACTGGGGGCAGAGAAGAGTCAGGTAGGGCTGAGTCAAACGCTCCTGCTGTGACCTCTGACCCCACAGAGCTCCAACGCAAAAGAGTCAGGGAGCTGCCACCAGTCACAGAGACAACTTAACTGATAGCTCAGCCCAAGAGCCCCATGACTATCTGGAAAATCTGTGAGTGGGTGGGAATTTACATGTTCTTTGTGAAATAAAAATGAGCGTTGGAAAACCACAGATTAGAGCAAAAGAGCAACACATGAAGCTAGACAAGTTACTGAAAACACCTCTGTGGTGTGTCTACATGATCTTAGTCCGTCTAGATGACACTATTCTTTGTCGCTTACTATACTTCTTGAAGAAACAACACTGTAGGCCTGTTTTTGTCCTGAGATGCTGAACGGACCCTGCACCCTTCAAGCGACAACCCCTCTAAGTTTGAAAAGGACAGCACCTTGTACTGTGTTATCCAAAGTGAATAAAATCAGCATAGCATTGTGAATCAGTGTTATCCCACATCTAACAAATTCAGCAGCCTGTGTCCACACCCCATCAGTCTGCCTCTTTATTCAAATGCCGGCCCTGGCCTGGGACACTGCAAACATAATGGCTCATCCGTGGTTTACTCTCACCTCTCAAGCTCAAACCGGGTTTTCTTCTCCCTCCTCGTTTTTCACTCTGTCATCTACTCTTACTTTCATCTGCTTCTCTCTCTCTCTTGCTCTCTCTTTCCACGTTTTTTTTAATCTCATTTTGACATTCGCCATTTTTCAACGTGTGGAGCACAAAAACTCCTCCTCCCCGGACCTCGCTCCCTCGCCTCATCCTCCCTCCAACTATGCTCTCCCCCTCTCTTCTTCTCTGTGTATATCTCCAGAGATATGGCAGGTAACAGGTCCCTTTCATCCTTCTACGCTCTTTTTCTCTCACCCTCCATCATCTGCCCCATTCACTGTCACACACGGTGTAATGTTAACTGAGTGTGTGGAGTAAGGGTGAGGCCCGGCATCCCTGAAATCAAATGGAGGGATAGAATCTGAAAATGAGAGAGGTGAGCTTTGCAGTGGGTGTTGGGACACATTTACACACAACACAAAAGTTACTGTGTGTATGCACTCCTTAATGCACTAATTTAACAATTAAATACACAATTGAGCATTTTTTTCTGTATTTTGGCCTTGCTTTAGTTGGCATATACAGGACAATGAAAAAAGCTGAGCAGCTGTTGCATGCCCAAGCTGGAGCTCTCTCTAATAACGCCAGTCAGGGGCACACTAGAACCGGCCTGGCTGCTCCCACCATGCGTCTTTTTCTTCCACTTGAGCGCAGATGAAACGCAGACGGCGCCCCAGCCTCAGACGGCACCCTCCCCCTCCCTGACTCCTCTCTGCTGCTCCGCTTTCAAGCGTGCAAGCGACGGGACAGAGAGATGTAGTCTCTCCAAGTCTATTTCCAGAGGCGTTTACGCAAAGACGCGAGCTCCGTCGTCTAACCTGTGCGCAAGTCAGAGCAGAACCACGACGAATCAAAAAAAAAAAAAAAAAAAAAGGTTTCATGAGGCTCGAAGGCACTAACAAGTTATCTGGTAATGAAGCACAAGCATGAAATGAAACGAGAGAAAATGATGCGTCTCCTCTCCTCCTATGATCGTACTTCTCCGTGCACCTTCTCTTTCCTTCTATCTCCCCCTCTCCCTGCTTCCACCGGCCCAGGAATCGATCTCCGCAGGATCGATAAGTTGGCATGAATATTCCCTGCCTGCCGAGAGTCTAGTTGGGGAGAGTCGGAGGCTGAGGCTCAGGCGCAGGCAGTGGAGGAGAGGGGAAGGACGGGGACGGAGACGAGAGCGAAAAACACTCGGGGAAAAAGGAACGCATGTGCGGCGTGGAAATGAACCAGCACGGGGTGGAACGGTGGCGCATCGTTTCACAGAACGGACAGCAAAAAAGGGGGACATTTATTTTACGCAATTAATTTGCAATCAGTCAGGACACTGCAGCTCGCTCGGGAAAAGCTTCTTTGATTGTACCAACCGCCCCGCGAGTGTAAAGGACTTTGTTGAAGCGTTTAAAAGGAGCCCGAGGAGTGTGTGTGCGTGTGTGAGTGTGTCAGTGGGTGTGTGCGCCGACAGCTCTCCCCGCTGCAAGTGCATCGGCACCGAGCAAGGTGGGGCGGGTCTGCATGGCTGGCCGACATGGAGGAGGTAAATCAAGGAGAAGAAGAAGGAGGAAAAATAAAGAGATCTTACCGGAGTTGGAGCGGAGAGCCAGAGGGGACTTGAGACGCCAGGCGTTGAGGTCAGGGGCAGTTCTCTGAAACACGAACGGCACCGGCAAGGGAACAAACATGATCTTCCTCCGGCTTCTTGTGTTGACGCGAATAATGTGACAGAAGTACTTTAACAAGCTCTGTCCTCCTCTGAAGCTTCTGTATCTTTGTCCGTTTCTCTGGCAGACAGCTTTGGGGCAATATTTGGTATGGAGAGCTCACAACATTCGCCGTTAGGTGTGTACACATGTAGCCCGGCTGCGCACTTTTATTTACATTTGTAGGTGTCGACTGGTGGTCGGCGTTAGTTTTGGTGTAAATGTGCATAGAACATAAATGTAGGATGGTCCCTTGAGTGCAGTTATAGCTTACAGTCCAGACTAAACACACAGACGGATAGAGAGGAGAGCAGGCTACAGGAAAAGTTCGGCTACAGGCCTGTTGTAGTAGTTTTTTTTTCGGAATAAAAAGCTATGTGTCACCTGCGTCTCTCTTGTCGCCACCGCTAAAGCGTTATTCCTTGAGTAAACATAGAGGCCCGGGAGCTTATTTTATCCTGTCACTCCTCACCGGTAATGTTTCCTGTAGGTGCGAGAGGCACAGTCAAGCCTATTCCTGTAGAGCATCACCGGCCGCTTTGGTATTCCATTTAAAACAAGCACAGTAAATTAGGATACATAGCAACGGACGAGCGTTTAAAAGGCCAGCGGAGTTTATATATATATATATAGTCTTATTTGGATTTCTGTAGTATTTGGTTTGAGCTATTGTATTTGGTCTCTAGCTTGCACGCGCTCCTTCTCCTCTCTTCCTTTGCATCAAGGCTGCGTGTCACACATTCATCCACGCGCGCGAAGCAAAGCGGCGGCTCGCGACGCCAACCACATTTAGAAACAGTTCCGTTTAAAGGCTATCAGCGGATGAATAAAAGGAGACACAAACACAGACACACACACAACACACACACACACACAGAACACACACACACAAACACAACAACGCGCGCGCTTGGCCCTGATGACGCTCCTCCTCCCTCGCTCCCTGTCACAAGGCAGTAATTAAAACGCAATCAATCGATAGGTAAATAAATAAACAAACAAACACGGCGAATAAACTAAAACAAATTTTTTAAAAAAATTAAGAGGAGGAGAAAAAAAAACCCCGAAACCACAAAAACAACGGAAAGGCAGCAAATATATCCGATCTACGGGTGTCGCGGTTTACCGGAACACTTGCCTATCTCCGTCCATCCGTCTGTGTGTCTTTTTTTGTGTCTGTTTGTCCCCCGTTATTATTATTTGGGAACCCCAATAGCTCATTCGACCCGGCTCCCTCCAGGATTGTAGCGATCTGCCACTAGGCTGGCCGCAACATTGAGGCGAGAGAGGACCCGCTACTACTCACACATCACCACCCCACCCCCGCACCTCCCTCCAGCCCTCAATCCCTCCCTCCTGCCTCCCACCCACCCCCATCTCCCTCGTTTTCACTACCACTGCAAAAGGTATCCTGTATTGATTTCTGGATTTTTTTTTTTGCTCCCCCCCTCTTAATAATACCGGCCATAATGATGCCAATGGTGATCAGTACATTACTGCCGGCCTCCTTGATAAGGGATGAAGACCCGATCCGTGGATACCTATGGATGCTAATACAAATGGGATACCCAGCATGCGCGCAATTAAGTTATCTCATCACTGCTGCTTTTAATAAGCCTTCCTGGCGGATCATTAGGTCATTCAGATAGGAAGACAAGAGCGACCACTGCTGTTCCAGGCATGAGAACAATGATGCATTTCGATGAATTTTAAAGTGTACAAACTAAGTGCACGGACAGTTGTTACACTTGCATTTGAACTAAGTGTTAAAAGTGCACGCAGGTTGCACATGAAACAGATGCGTAAGAAAGCCCAGGTGTCAGGAGATGAGCCCCTCGTTGCAGAGGTGATCACCGCCCTCCTGGCTCCAGGATGTACTTCCCTCCATCTCGACCTCCCCCAGCATGCCTTCTGCCCTCTCCCTCCCCGGCACCGGCATGTTACTTGCTGTCAATTACAGGCCAGCATCAGTCAACGTCGGCCGCTTACACACCAGATTATTGTCGATATAGATTTTTAAATAGAAAAATCTATACCTTAAACATCGCAGTCAATACGAGCAAATCAATAGGAATGAGCAAGCTCTTTGCTCCTGTTGGGCATGAGAGCCCCATCCTGCAGGACTGTTTATGTCTGTTCACTTAACACTGTAGGTGATTATGCCTCTTTTTTTTTTTATAATGGAAATTGCACATACAATAAATTATTAGACCATCATCACCAGGCTTGTCATTTACTCAGTCATCAATACGCAGTCATATTGTCAAGAAATGTGTGCTGCACGCTAGACTGGCATATTCTTAATTATGAAAAATGTGTCATCCTCTGTAGTAGACAACCAGGTTTTATTGTCCTTCTCCCTCCGCTTCACGTATGACAGATGACATCCGCAGGTCCAACCAGGGAGAGGAGAGTAG
This sequence comes from Amphiprion ocellaris, assembly GCF_022539595.1. Taxonomy (NCBI): domain Eukaryota; kingdom Metazoa; phylum Chordata; class Actinopteri; family Pomacentridae; genus Amphiprion; species Amphiprion ocellaris. The sequence continues at coordinate 22,212,767 of NC_072774.1, forward strand.
GAGAGCCAGAGGAGGCAAGAGAGGAGAGAAGGAAGGCAGAGGGGGAGACGGATGGAGAGTAAGGAAGGGAGGAAGGAGAGGAGAGGAGAGGAGAAAAACAGAGACAGGAGTGAGGCGGTGGGGTGAGGAGAAAGAGGGAGGAGTATACAGATGAGACAAGAAGAGGAGAGAGGAGAAAGAAGAAGGGAAGGGAGAAGTGACTAGTTGTCCTTCAAAGACCCCCTTCTCTCCACAAAAGGAGCCATGCGCGCCCCTTTCCCTCCTCCCTGCACTCCTTCCAGACAAAAGCAATTATTTCTTGTAGAATGTAGTGTGGTTGTGCGCGTCTGTGGAAGAGAGGGATGGAGGGAGGGTGTGTGAGATTGAAGGAGGGGAAAATAAGATGGTGTTGGAGGGGTGAGGAGGATGAGGAGGTGAGGAGAAGAAGGGGAATGCTAACACGTACAGCATCCGCCCGTTTGTCCTCCACACACTCTTCTTACCAAACTCTTCTTTTCCTCCAACTGACATGCATGGCCACAAAGACACAACGACTATTAAATAGGTATTCCCCTAGATTAAAACACACACCTTCATAACACCTGCATGGGTTTCAAGAATTTACAAAGCAGTAGATGATCCTTAAATCTCATTATGATAAAAACTTTTTAGACACAAACAAACTCTCGTGTTCTCTCTCTTGGCACTGAATCTAGATTTTCACACCATTAAATAAATGTGTGTCGCACTGTCTGACAAGTACAATTTACACACATACAGAATGCAAAGGCTGTGACATCCATCAGGTCTATCTTATGTATCGTCCATCTGTCTGTCTGCGGTTCCGTCTGTCTGGGACCGACCACCTGAGATCAGCGAGCTTCCCCCTCGGTGTCTTTCTTGCTTGGTGCCTATAGGGCCCTTACAGCGAGTCGGTCTATACAGTTTTCAGTCCCCAGAGAGTCCGAGAGACCCACAAGCCCGGGGAGGGAGGGAGGTGGGCCTGCATGGTGGAGGTCCCCAATGGGGGGCCGCACCAGCCAATAACCCCCGCTGGACCGCTCTCATTTAGGGCCCGTGGACCTGATTGTCGACCACCCTCCCTATCAAGCCTCCCAATCCATACAGAGATATATAGCTGGTCCCATTGTTTTCTAGGCTGTATCTTCACCATGCTGTATTGAAAAATGTTCTTCCAAAATTGTCTCCCTCTCTCTTGTTTCATTTTTTTTCCCAGGGAGTAATACTGTAATGGATGTAGTATTGAATTCTGGATACAAACAGCAATGTTCAGGGATTAGGGATGCCTACTGTACAATACCTGCAGTGTACATTATTCATTAAGAAACACATTTTATAAATAGGCCGATATTTCAGCACACTTTTATGACCTGTATTTGATTTGGACGCAGGAGTCGTCGTACATTTTCTCCTGTAAATTACAAAGAAGACACAACACAGCATTTCCAGCACTTTCTACATTATGATATATCTATGTTGCATTTTTAAAATTTGCTATTAAATTGATTTAATAAAATACAGTTTTGAACTTGTCATCATGTCACAACTACAATATTTATTTTCTGCAAAATGTACAAACTACTGTTAGAGTAGGAACTATGTTACTTATGGATTTTCTCATGAAAGCAAATGTGCTTTTCTGTTATCCATCTGTTTAATATATGGAAATTCTATATATTGTCTCGTACTCTATTCCAATACCTTCACTCAATTACTGTATGAGGTGAGATAAAGTGAATAAAATGATGTCACACACTGCTTTCAGCTGTTAATTATTATCATCAGATCCAGTTAGACTACATTTCCTAAGAAAGCACAAAACATGAATGTAGTTGTTTTGAATTTAACCAGCTAAAATGTTAAAAAGTTATTTTAGCCTCCCAAGTTATTCTGTCAGATATAAAGCGCACAAATACATTTATAATTGTTTGTAGTTTTGTTTTCCAACTTGTTACAAATGCCGTTATTGGCAGATGTTAATTGGGTATATAGTTTTCCACATTAGTTGGAAAGAAATATTCATGGGAAACAATTTGTTCAGTTTCTCAGCATACCATGTTTTCCATGTCAAGTGCTGCAGGTCAGGTTGTGGCATAAAGAAAATATCCAATCAAAAAGAGCCAGAAGTATCCTTAGGCTACACATTAGTCATAATGGGGGCCCTCCAGTAGTCATATAGTTTATTGCACTCTTGGTAACAGCCAGTTATTCATTTTAAATGATTGATCTGACTGGTTGGAAACACAGTATTTGAATAGTGAACCAGATTTTTCTTGCAAATGATGCAAAAGAAGCAAAAGCAATACCAGTTTCTAAAACAAAAAAATGTTGTCTTTTTTCCCTCCATGGAACGGTGTGTGTGTGTGTGTGTGTGTGTGTGTGTGTGTGTGTGTGTGTGTGTGTGTGACCCAGCTCGTCCGCGGGTTGCGTTCATGCCACGGTTGTAGTTAAATGGTGATGTCATGTTGACAAACGAGCTGGTTGAATTAAATTCTCACTCATCAATAATGGCGTTGGTCGGGAATCAATAGAAGCCAACAGTGGCATTACTAGCTCTGTCAGCAGCCTAACAAGGCCCTATTAGAATGGACAAAGCTCTCTCACTGTCGCCCTGTCCCGTCTCACCCAAGCAGCATGAAGCACCATCGCACTCTTCTCATATCCTCTCTGCACACACACACCAATACCAGATAGCAAAATGCAATATTCACATAAAACCATGCTCTGACATGATGTATAGATTTGTCAAGATAATATGGATATGATGCATGGGCTTTTATGAAGTTTGTTTGCTGGTGTCTTTGTCAGTGTGTGTGTTGGTGAGTGGGTGGCTCAGTATTGTTTGTGCATCTTGGTTAGTGCCGGTGTGTGGGAAGGCACAAGGTTGTGCAGGCTTTGGATCCCAACTGCAGAGTTCAGATCCAACCGAGATTCAATCAATCCAAGAAGACACACACACAAAAGAGGAAAAAGTGAGCGGTGTGAGCGTGTATGTAGATGTCAATACCAATTCACAGTCACACCAAAAAGTCCCACATGCACACCAAGAATGATAAAACTTAACTCAAAATACACACTCAAATACACAGATACACACATTTAGACATAAAATACAACTAACACACACACGAACTCTGACTGTATACCAGTATCTCCATCCTTTCACTTCTTGCATCCCTCCACTTTTCTGCTTCTCTTTCCTTTTGTGAACAAGCAGCTTATCCAGCTAAAGCCCTTGTTCTTTCTGTATTCCTTGTCTTTTTTATTAGTTTTTATTAACTTTGCCTCCCTCTCTCTGTCAGCACTCTCAATAATCAATGCTGATATATTGCCAATATCCAGCTCAGTCCCTCGTGCCATCTTTCACTGTGGCTCTGTTATTGGGGGAGATTGGCCCAATAATAATGATATTTATTATAGATATTTATTATCTGGGTTTGTGGCAGTGCTGCGGATGCACGGTGCTGAAGACTTACACGCCGGCAAAGTCACATAAACGCATACATACACACAAGAACACACACACATACACACAGTCTCTCTAGGGCTCTTTAATTTACACTGGTAATATCTGCCGATTATTCCCCATACTGATAGTGTAGGGTTATCAGCAGTGTTGGCACACAGTGGCTGTAACTGTCTATGTATTCGCTCAACATTATAGAGTCCACTGCGCCTGCAAGTGTGTACGAGTGTGTGTGGAGAGCGGAGGGTTCACCTATGGCAGCCTACCGGCACTGAGCAGTGTTTAGAAGCCAAGGGAGGGTTGATGGGAGGGGTCAAGATTCAAACATCGCTTGGTCAGGGGAGGGGATGCAGGAGAGAGGGGACTGGACAATCTGGCTTCTCGCCCTCCTCCTCCCTCCTTCTCAACACACACACATACACACACATACACGCACAACCCCCCCAGGCCTCATCTACACCCCCTCCAACTCCCTCCATCCCTCCAGTAGCCAGGGCCCCAGACGGTAATCCACCCCAGTGCTCCTCATCCTTTCATGTATTGATTTCCTCTCCTGCGCCACGGTTACATGTCGCACCCACGTCATTGGGTCTCGGCTGCTTCTCCTACCACCCCCCTCCCCTCTACCGACTCACCCATGCCCTCACCCCCACCCCAACAAACACACACACCATCTTCAACAACAACCAAAGGTGGTGGGAGGGTGGAGGTGGGGGGGAGCAAAGAGGGGAGGAAAAAGAGTGAGCGGGGACTAAAGGGAGGAAAAAGAGGGCAGATAAAGCACTGCAGTATTTCAGTAAAGCAACCAGCATTTTACAGGGATAGAAACAAACAGGAGAGGATGGAGAGAGAAATAACAGGGAAAAAAAAAATCTGCCCCCGAGGGCTGCAGAGGATATTGTAGAAATTATCAGAGTGCGACACACGCTGGAAGTCTATGGTGACGGATTTGTTTCAAATTTCTCTTTGACAGAGAAATTCATCACTGAGTAGTGTCTCCACTAATTATATAAACAGCTTTTCATGAATACAGGGAGCCAAAGTCCCCAACTACGACAATTAAATCTGAAGTTCACAAGTGGAGCTGCAATGATTGATTAATTCATCAATTAGACAGCTGACAGAAAATGAACTGACAATTAATACAAAGAACCCATTCTGTTGTCAAACGCTTGAATGATCATAAAAATTAAAAACATCAATCATTATTTTTCAATTTCAGATCTTTTGTGGAGTTGTAGCTGATACCTTTTCCACCAAAAAAAAATGTAATTCTACTGACATGCATTTGTGTTTTTCAATGCCAATGTGATCAACATGTGCTCAACAGTGTATCTCAGTGTGTGTGACATCTCCCAGTGAACGGATGAAGTATGTATGAGACTCCAGACTGAGGGTACCACAGGTCAAGGTCATGTTTTGAGTGTTTATTTGACGAAGTGTGTGTCTGTCTTTGTGAGTGTGTGAGAGGTGCTATGTGCCCAAGGACAATGTGCGGATGTGAGTGCATCACTGTTGAGTGCGTGTTTTCCTTGATCATATGTGTGTGTATATGTGCATGAGCTGAGAAGGACATGCCTGTGTGTGATGTGGCGCGTGAGTGTGTGTATGTGTGTGTGTGTGTCCGTGATTGTGTGTGCTGAGTCCGCAGGTTCCTATTTCTCATCTAAAAAAGCAGGCAGTAAGAGTGACCATCAGGCAGTTTGAGCCCTATTGTCTGAGTGTGCGTCCACGTGTGTGTTTGTTGTTGTTGTAATCTCAAATGAGTAAATACACATATTCTTAATTTATCCATGTGTTTTTAACCAGCTTGTATGTGTGTGTTAGCATGCACTGTCGGGCCATCTCTATCCCTATCAACAGGGCAAACACAGGCCCCATCACTACAAAGCAAACAGCAGCTCAGCCCAGGGTATGCATTTTAAACACTTCATCTCTCATTGTCTAACCAATACCCACCCTGCTCAGCCATGAAATATCGTATCTTAAATTATCTGCTGAAGCAAACTGCAGGAAAAAAAATGTAAACACTGAAAGCTTTAGCCAAATAATTTACTCTCTTAGTGCTATCATAATCATAAGCTTGCTTGACTATCATCCTAATAATGCAGCTATTAAAGTGCAGTTTTTAAAGCATACATTAAATGTCACTGCAGAGCAGCATTACATCATCTCTGGAGAAAGTAGTGATATTGAAATTTTTTTCTCTCAGTTTTGCTGACAATAGTTGCTTTTCCCTGCTTGCCTTTTGAAAGCACTTATCTTAAGTGGATCTACACAGACTAAATTGTAATTGCAACATAGTAATGCTACATATGGTCCATATATTGCGTGTTGTGCAAGGCACTCAACTGTACGCCGAGATAGAAAAGCAGCAAATGACTTTAGAAAAGGTTAGCACAATTTGGTCAAGTACAGAGGCTATAAAAAGAAAAATGCTATCAACTGAATGTCTGAATTTGAGTCTCAACACTTAAGCCAAGAAAAGGTCAAGCAGGCACACATAGAGACACACACACGCACACACACACACACACACACACACACACACGTAAAAATACATTATGCTTTTGTGCAAGCACTGAAAGAATTTGCGGTTTGGTTCACATATATTTGAGCGCGCACACACACACACACACACACACACACACACACACACACACACACACACACACACACACACACGCACACACGCACACACATACGCACACACACACACACACACACACACACACACACACACACGCACTCACAGACTTGGATGCAGCCAATTAGGTACACCACCTTCAGAGAAACACCAGTGGGCATGTTAGTCCAGCGGGTCTCTAAAACCTAACACAGTCATAAGCCAGAAATAACACACACACGTCTCCAGTAGGCTCTGCAGAACATGTGAAATAGCAAGGCAAAGACAAAACACTCCATTCCGCCTCTGACATTTCCAATATCTGTCTATCCCTCATAAACCTCTGTTAACCCATAAAGTGACTCATTCCTCGTAGATGAACATGTTCCGTCCAGGCGGCTATCAGGCTGGTACCTTACTGCCAGCCCTTCCTAATGCCTGTTAGAAGTACAAAATTGTTCATTATCTTTACATTTTACAGATTATCAGCCAGAGATACTGTTCGCCATGCAAAAGATAAACACTACAGGTTTGAAATCCTCATTATAATCCTTACATTTGGTTTAATGCTTTAGATTTTTTTGAATGTCCGTCTATCCTTGGTTTTGGCTTTTTTCTTTCAACACATGCAGGTATATACCTGCACTGTGCTGCAAGGCATTTTTCACTCTAACACCATTCATCGCACATAACTCTTTTCTCTCTCCTCACCTCTTCTCTCACTGTAAATTCTCTGTACTGTCACTAGTCAGTGTATTTACCTAACACCCGTCTCTTCGCTTTTCCCTCTTCCTCTCTTCTTCTTTTCTCAATCCTTTTCTCCATCTCTGTCCCTGCGAACGGTGAGACTGTGTGAGTGAGTGTGCGGGAGATTTAGAGCGGGGATCAATAAGAAATTTAAAAATCAATGCACTTAGCGCCAGGAAATCAATGGGCCTAATCGGGATGCCAATCGGCCCAGTCAAAACAATTAAGAGGGAAGAAAAATGTTTAACAACCTCCTCTTGCTTACATAGACACAGGGGGAGAGGAGAGAGAGCGACCGAGGGAAAGAGGACTAAAGAGGAATATCAGAGGCAGATACAGAGGGATGAGATGTAGTGATATATGGGAAGGAAAGGCTCAGGAAAGAAGGCTCAAAGCTAAGACAAGGAAAGGGGGACTGGAGGGAAAGGCAGAGAAAGGTAGGAGCAAGGAACAGAAAAGGAGATAAAGACACTGTTAAAAGTAAGAATATGATGCAGTGGGTTGACAGTCATGAAGCACAACAAGGGTGAAAAGGAAAAGTCAAAGGCTTTGGACAAAAGGGCACTTGGAGATTTTTTTTCTCTACTTTTCATGTGAATATTCTGCTGTTTATTTGAGAAAGAAAAAAGAAACTTGTCACAGAACTGAGGGTTACAAATAAGGTCATGGTTTGTGATCAGAAACACAAAAAGTAATACCCTCCCTCTGGAAGTGGTGCTATTTAGTTCATCAAAGACTTCCAAACCAGTCGTGCCCTATGGTCAGCCCTAGTACAGTATAGCACTCATCCTTACCAGTCAGGCAATCAAGTGACAGCCGAATCACAAACAGCCGACACTTCCAAATCAACGACATCAAAAAAGGAGACATTTTCCTTCCCACTGAAGCGCCCAATCATACCAAATGTTTGTGAGCACTGGCACCCAATGAGGAAGCTGCAGCTGAGCGCGGAAACGGCACGACGGCTTGGTGGGTGGTAGTAGGGGGACTAATTTGGGGTCAATCAATAGATCTTCCCTCTCTCTATCTTCTGCCTACTCACAACGCTAAAATCAATGGAAAAGCCAATAGTTCCCCGCCCCAGTGTGGATTAGTGAACACAAAACTAATCAGCCAGTCACTGAAACTGACATCTCAGCTATTAACCTATTGATACGGGAGAAACGTTGAGGGTTGAACACACACGCATGCAGCCGTGTACACACACACACACACACACACACACACACACACACACACACACACACACACACACATACAGGCCAATGTACATTCCAATGCCAACATCTGTGTTGTCCTAATGATGAGGGAAATTCCTCTAGGTGTGAACACACACATTCTGAACAGCAGAAAGCATTTTGTTGTTAATTTTACAAAATGTATGATACAATATCAATATTCATAAAGCTGTCTTGCCCTGAGAAGTGATTAAAAAACTGAGCAGTGGTTATATTGTGTTTAAGAGTTTAACGGAGCAACAACTTCGACAATGTCCTCTGATTCAGCCTCAGCAACAATACATTTAGATTATCTTCTGCCTTTCTCTTCTCCTGCCTGACATCACATCAAATCATGTGCTCCATCTTTTCTGTGGGATTCCTGGTGTTAAGGGTCAAAGGAGGGACTCAAAATGACTCTGTGTGGATGCCGACTTCACTCTAATTTAGGTTTCAGCCACTGGCCAGCCAGCACGAGCCTCCATTAAGGAGAGAGAGGGTATGTGTTAGAGAGGGAGAGTGTGTGTTTGCCTGAAATATGATGGCACTCTGCCAGTTCAGAGTGATGTATGAATTTGACATATAAAAGAACATTTATGAATAACCGGTTGTCAAAGGGCTGTGATAAGAAACGCAGCTGAAAATTCAGGATTTGATTAGTTACTTTGCAATATAACCCACAGAGCTGATTAGAGAAGCATTTCGCAGAGAAGCTGGAAATGATTTAAAATGCACCTGTCAAAACTTACATCACTGACAATAAATTGCACGACTTAAAAGAAACCATTGCTGAGTTTTTTTGTTTTTTTTTTGTTCCAAAACACCTCGCTGAGTCTCCTCAGGAAGATAAAATAATATGTACCTGGCTCTTAAGAGGAGCACTACACAAGGATCATTTTTCAAAAATAACAGCCTGACTAGCTTTCATCCCTTACTTTTGAAAGCCCTCTTGTTTTCTGAGATTGCCTCTCCTTCCTCTGTTCCTCCTCCCCTTCCTCCCCATCCCCTCCCCTCTCTGTCATGTTTTAGTTTTCATATGTTGGTTTTGCTCTTCCTCATTTTCCCCTTGTGTAAAAAATGAAAGGCTGAAAATAGGATGAGTGAGGGGGAAAAAAGCAGGAGGCAAAAGCAGCGAGTGTACATCGGTGAAATCACTGTCTGCAGTGCTGAAACTCTTCTCTTCTCTGCACTGACAGCTACGGACTACAATACAGTCCCAAACCCCATCCATATACATCATACTCTGCAAACCAAATGTTATCCATACACAATGCAAAATTGTTCCTTTCCCCTAGTGTTGAATTACTGTATACCAATGTGATACTCTTACAGCATGACAAGAGGAACAGCATTGATCAGCCACAGGCAGCTGCATAAAAACACCCTTTAAATCGCATTCAGACGAACAAGTTATTTGAAAAGCTAAATCCAGCCCATGCATGTTTTTTGAATTAGTTATCAACCATGCACATTGTAGTGTGACAGGCGAGGGAAAGCAAGGATAACTGTCTGTCTTTTCCCATCTATTTTTTCTTGCTTCTTGACATCCTTTCAGCAATCCTTTTTCACACGTTAAATGCACAAAGAGAATGGAAGTGAGAGGCGCATGAAGTGGATTTCTCTTTTTGTTTTTTTTTCCCCTTTTCCTTTCTTCACAGACTTTATTTCCATGGTGGACCCAGCACGAGCAGCCGGCAGTCATGGCTGGGCCGACATGATTGTATGTTTAGGCCTAATCCAAACCTCGCCCTCCGCACTGTTGTGGTTGTGATGGAGATGGAGAGAGAGAAACTTATTGAGAGAGAGACACACAGAAGGAGGGACAGGGAGGGAGGAAAGTGTGAAGTGATATTGTTGAGATGTCCAGGCGAGTCTGGATGCATTGGTTCCATATAACATTCCTATTCCACTTCAACAGACGAATACTGCCATTCTGTGAGAACGCAATCCTGATTTTTCGCTTGAGACCCAATATCTGCACCATACAAATAGAGGGATATGGAGGGAATGTGATACAGACCAGGAATATGGTTCTTTCTTCTTATCCTGCTCAGCCATATTGATGTTTCTGAGCCTTTCATTGCTCAGCCAAAATGAAGCCTTTCAGGGCCGAAGCCATTGACGGATAAAGAAAACATATCCTATTTTGTAGAACATGACAGAAGTTTTCTTGTTATCAGAATAATATGAGCTGTGCTGAGGTGGCACAGAAACACCATTTGTGAAACTGTGTGTGGTTAAACTCGGGGGCGAAATTACAGCCCACACTTACTTCAAAAAACTTCAACCATCAAAGTCTAAGCAGTTTCTCATTATGAATGTAACATCAATGAAGATTACATGCAATTATTTTGTCATATATTTGATCCTGAAAAAAAACTGTCAATGGTTATGCACCAACATCCACAATCAAAACTTCCTACTTCTCATCCACCTCTTGAAAAAGGCTGGCAATAGTGAGCTATACATAGCTGCACCCTCGTACAACAGGGAAGCTGATGAGCTGAAAACGACTGAAGCCACATCACAGAAAATTGATCACATCCAACAAAATGGCTGCAGTGACTAAAATTGGTGTGAGCTAGCTTGGGACAGAAAAAAAAAATCCTGGCAAGTGTTTTCCAGCCGCTGCATGGCAGTTGTTCTTACAAAGTGAAACAATTTAGGAACAAGCTCTAATTTCTTTTGACATTTTTAGTGATGGAAATATTTAAATCAGGCACTGGGTTGGACAGCAAGAGAGGCCAGGTAGAGGGGTAGTGGCATAAAGAGGATGTGCGGGTGACAGCAAAGACAGCAACAGGGGAAAAAACAGAAATGTTGAACACACGAAGGAGACAAAATGAGGTGTGCTGCGGTCATCTGGAGTGTGTAAAAGGGTTATGCTGAGAGGTGGCATGTTCAGATGCGATAGACAGAAAGAGGAGGGAGGAGGAGAGTAACAGAGGTGCAGGGAGAACAATTGAGAGAGGGCTGGTCGAGAGGGAAGAAGAGATTTAGGATTAAGGAATGAGTGTGGGGTAAAGATGGAGGATTAGGGGTTTGGGTGAGAGCAGGACAAAGTAAGAGGCGGGTGGGATGCAGGGGCAGAAAACGGGGGAAATAAGAGACACAGAAAAGAGGAAACTGTACAGGGCTTTTGACGGAGAGAGCAGGGATAAAAAGATGTATTTTTCCTGCTTCCTCTGTTGTCCTCCCTCTCCTCTGGGCAACTTCCCGCTGCTCTCCCCCTCTCTGCTGCCTTCCTCCTGCGTCTGACACAGTGGGAAGATAGGTAGGAAACCTAATTGAGCCAGACACACTGGCTGCTCTCTGCTGACACTCACAGGCGGAGGGTGGGCATTACAAATTCTGCTGACCAATCCACCCCACCCCACAAACCCCAATTTTGCTGAATGTCAGCTCACTTCTTTCTCCTCACTTCTCTTCTGTCACATTCTGTTATAAAGGGATAAAATGCCCTGAAAATACTTAAAATATAACATTAAATAATTTCAATAATCTAACAAGGAAAATGATCAAACACTTGCTGGTTACATTTTTGAAATAATTAATATCACATTAGTCTCTATTAACTTGACCATTTGCAACCAGTTCTAACATTTTAGATTAAATTGGATTAAGAGTTAAATAACTCAATAATGCAAATAAAAAATATACATTGGCAGAGATGTGGAATGCTGAAATGCAGAGAAATTCAATTTCAGAATGAGCAAATTCTAGCACATTTAGAAATAAAACAGATGTTGCTGTGGTACTGATTTTTTAAATTACTTAATGTCGAGTAACAATCTTAGATACCGATGTTGTTGACGTGCTGCATTTTTGTAACATATTAGGTGTAAATTAAATGCTGGTAAATTAAATTGTTGCAGTTTAACACAACAGACAATCAACAGTCATCACTACTATTTTATAAGAAAACCACGACTTGCAGCTATGCAACTATAAACCAGTGGTTCTACTAGCAGGTTGAAGCTACAATGATTTCTATTTTCGTTTTGCTCTTCTAAAAATCCCAAAATAATTTGGATTTCCTCTAACTTTCTTCAAATCAGACTACCTCAAAAGTCAACACATTTTTTAATAGGGAGCCTCAACCCTCTGCATAAGCACACTTTATGTATAGGGTAAGAAAAGGGCTAAGGTGTAAACTGGTACGATCAAAAGCTATGGATAACGGGTGTAGTAGGATGCTAGGGTGTGCGCATATCCCAGGTCCAAGACTGTGGCAACGGGGCCAACATTGGGCGACGTCCTGCAGGTAAAATGAATGAGGGTAAGTGTGTGAGGGGGGGGAGACTCCCTCCCTAGTCATTGTGTGGGGGGAGATAGCCATTACAGACTGACCGTTATGGTGACAAGCAGTGAGCACTGAGGCTCCACTACAGGGAATTAGATGTGGACAGATGATGGGAAGTGAAAAGGCTGGGTGGACATTGTACAGGCGTTGCATTGTTCTTGTTTTTTTATACTCTCTAAACATTAAATAGCTACATGTGTACATATGTGATTGCAATTCTGAGCTGCTTATATATATATTTGTGTGTGTGTGTGTGTGTGTGCATGTGTGTATGTGTGTGTCTTAGCTAGATAGCACATATTTGCTAATCTGGAGGGGGTAGTTGGAGTAAGGGGGTGGGGTCAGAAGCTGGGGTCAGGTGTTAATTCACTACTCCAAACCAGAGCCAAGCACAAAAACCAGGGGAGACCACAACAGAATGGATCGACAAAAACCACAGCGATATATTCAAGGTCCACCGTGGTAACCAATCGCCTCTGTTTCTCCCTCCTGCTAATTTCCTCTTTAGATTCCCTTTTGCTCTTACTTTTCACCCTTCTGTTCTAAATTTCCCCTCCTCTTTCCCCTTCTTGCTTCCTTTACCTATCGTCTGTGGGTAGCTGGACCAGTATCTGCTGCCTCCTCCCCCAGCTGCTAGACCACCAAAGGTCAGTCAGTCTGCAGGGTCATCAGTCTGGGATGAAGCTGAACTCTGACCCTGACTTCTTGATGTATTCCAACCACAAACGCGGGGACACACTCACATAATGAACATGTGTGGCCTCACAAGAGGCCTGTTTCATTGTGGTAATTTTTGATCAATTTATCACTTGTGTTTTGTCACTTATTGAAGTCCTGTCTGTGCTGGTGAAGCCTCAGTCTGTGCATCTGCTGTGCTTGGCTCAGGTTAAGAAGGACAACGCCGTCAACAACATGATCTTTTCGATTGATCAATCCTGCCACCATTTATCAGCTAATGCGGTGATGATTGGGAACTATCCATTGATTATATTTAGTAACCACAACTGATGCAGGACTATATGAGGAAGGGGGGAGCATCCTCTTCCACAGGTTAGGGTTAAGACAGACAATATCCTGTACCCTTGCACAAACACACACACACTCAAAATCAACAACACAAAATCAAGGATCTGCAAGATATTGTTTTCTCTGAGGCAAGAAGCTTTTAAAATGTCTCCAGTGAATTACAGTAAAATAAAATTTCAATAGGTTCACTGTAGACACATCAACCATAAACTACACTACAAAGAAATGTTTCATTTTTAAAATATGATTTTACATTTTCCTTAAAATAATGTAAAAATAAATAAATAAAACATTTAATTCTGAAAAAAAATGAATAAAACTTGCAGTGCACTTTGGTGGGCATTTAGCAATTTAGAGTTCCAGTTTAGCTACTCAGGATAATCCTACATTAGTGTATTCTGTATACCAGTCGTTGCTGAACCCTGTCACAAAAAAACGAGGCACCGTGCAACTGCAATCTTTCCTCCTTTAATTGAGGAACTGGCCAGACGACCTCTGACCTGCGGGTCATTAACGCATTGTGCACCGGGCTGCCGCTCCGTTTGGGAGGAGAGTCGTCCGCAGAGAATGGATTAATTTAGTCTGGCCCGTGGTGCTTGATACCGACTGAAATTTCTGGTGACAAAAATAAAATGTATAGAAAGACCTATATCAAAGCCACAAGGAGCGATCTCGCTTTATAACTGTGTCAATAAACCGTTTGTGAAATGAGCTCCTTGACAGGCTGTTAACATAAACCATAAAATTGAACGTATCGCTCCTGTGGTGTGTTTGAAGTTGATAAGAGGCAGGACAGCGGTGTCAGGGTGCCAGCTCTGCAAAAACACTGCCAGCTAATCTGACGACGTTTCATTGGAACGTTCACCTCAAATCCGTTTGGGATAACCAATAAAATATGAATAATCATACCCCCTCTTCTTCACAAACCCGTTTGAAAATGCAATTTTATAAAGGATTTTTAAAATAGAGAATTTATAAAGTAGGCTTTATTTAGGATTGTCCAACGTGTGCAGATGTCATTGATGGATTAATAGCCTTTTAATACCCGTGTATTTGATCTGATTCCGCGATTATTATAGAAACTTCAGAAAACTGCAAACAGGCTTCTATAAAAGTAATTCTAGTCCGTACTTATGGCACATTTAAATACAACTAAATTTTCACTTCACGTATTTACTTTTCACATTTTCGTCCAAACAACAACAAAAAAAATTAATCGGAATATCTTTACTTTTTTAAGCTATTTTTTTTAAATCGCATGAGCATATCTTACAATATAAAGATGATCTATTGTCACATTTCTTTCTAGTAGATAATTACTGCTGAAACAGCTTTACAACTACAATACACAGAAATTATTACAAGTATATTATAATGCGGGTTAAATATGGGGCCTTGTGTTTAAATGGAGAAGCACAGCTGCGGAATATTACTGAGCTTTGTTGCAAAGGATTTTAAATATGCTCACTTCGAAATTTAAATCGAAATTTTGAATATCTCTAAATTCCAGGCTGCAGATTTTACTCTTATACCGATTGAAGAAACCTACTACAAAAACAGATAAGTCATAGTATTTTTAAAATATATTTAAATAGGCCTAATATGCATATTTCCTTCACAAATGAAGGCCAGGTTAAATAGTTCAAATAGGGAACACAGGCCACTGACAGCGATTATGTAATAAACTCGGAATCGTGGTCTTAAAATATTCACATTCATCAAGCAGTCAATAAAAGATAATCTGCATTGGAGTTTACATATTCTCGGAAAATGCAAACCGTAGCTCACATGTACAAAAAAACGACAAGTTTAAAATGCTGATAATGAACACACACACACACACACACACACACACACACACACGTATATTTAACTTAGGCAAAGTGTTCAAAGTTCTAATCTCAAAATAACAGCACACCTGAAATATAATTCAGAAGTTTTATCTCTGGGCTTCATTTAATTAAAAAAACATTTTGAGCAATTTTTATAACAAAATTGAAAGATCTGGAAATATGAACTGTGATAGATGAGATTTGGATTAAGCAAATAACACACACACACACACACACACACACACACACACACACATACACATTGTAGCAGATGAAGGTAGAGTTCTGAATGAAAGTTAAGACAAACAGGAGGCTGCAGCTCAAAATGACAGTTACTGACAAGCCTCATCCTAATTATTCCTATTAGAATGTTACAGGAGAAAACATCAAATCAAACGTTTTTGCCCACGTTAATAAAAAAAAACCGCGTGCACGCGTAAAACAAAGAAAAATACAGGCCTGTGTGTAAGATTATTACTTATTATGATGATCCGGTAAGCTTGGGCGTTTCTTCTGAAATAAGTGCAGAGCCTAGAATGTTTCTCATTGCAGCACTAAGGAATATGCAACTGAGTGTAGACTTCTAAATATCAACCATGAAAAAATGGAATCTGGGAGAAATAAAAGATCGAAATGGCCTACATGATACACACAAATATATATAAAGGCGTTTTCTTTCTTGCATTAGAGCTGCAGTCTGAAGGTGAACTGTCTGCTGACTAAAACGGTCTGATGTGTTCTCTGTCAGCCTATTATGTCTTCAAACATGCATTTTAATTGTATTACTTCAAGTTATTCTAAAACTAAAAAAGTAGTTTTTTTTTAAATACAAGGGGGTTCCTAAATTACCATATGCCGAAACATGCTTACAATACAGCAAAATTCCCTACAAGCTTAGACGAGCTTAGGTGTCCTGCTGTAAAACCGACAACATAATCCACAGCATCTGTGAACTAGTTTAACATGATAAACTCATGTATGCATGGATGGGATGCTCCTGTCTTAAGAAACAGAAGAAACTGAAGGTCGTGCGTAAAGGTGTAATATTTCATATCTTGTCGGAGTGCATGCTGCAATTTTAAAAAAAATGAAAGAGAAGTGTGTGGAAAACACACCTGAACCAAATCACAGCACACGATAATTCTGGTATAAGTGCAGGATTGTGCGCAAAAGGAATCACCACGCTGCACAAGTGATGGCAGGTATTTGAAAACTTTGAATGTGTTTAAGCGACACATTGTTGGGATGTGAATCTATTCAGAGACACATGATGTCGCAGCAGATGAGTAAATGATCATCGGGGCGACCAGAGGAGCGTTTAGCGGCCAGAGAGGCAGCCTCAGCAGCGGACAGAGGAGGCTGGCTGCTCCCTCCTATCCTCTCCTCTCCTCTGCCAGTGCGGGTTTCCTGCTCGGCTTTATAAAGCCCACAGATCCCCTCCTTTTAATTGATTTTCTCATAATTAACTCAGTCTGTCCATCGATTTCCCTTCGGCGGCGTATCAGCCCTCACCACCCTGAGGTGTTATTGTGCTATCTGAGGACATCGGGATACCGACAAGAAAATATCGACTAAATTGATTAAAAACCCCACAGCGCGGGTAAATTTGGCTGTAAACTGCTCCGTTACAGACTACAGTGCGCGCAAATGAAGACACGGGTTGCCCATTAACGCACGGTTCACACATGCATGCGTTCAGCTCAGCCGTGGCCTTTTACAATTAGGAATCAACAGCAGCAAAGACGAAGAACCAGCGGGGCTACAGTCTGAGCAGGAGAGATGTGTCCATTTCAAAATCATTTCCCCACTAAGCTGGCAGATGTGCATAAATTCAATAATTGCATCGCATCCAGCCCCAATAACCACACGATCCCTCAGTCACACAACGTGCATGATGTTCGCAGATGATGAAAGCATTACAGCTGCAGCAAAGCTTCCGTACGGCTGTATGCATAACACAGAGCATATTCCGAATCAAATATTCCCGCGGTAATACAACATGCAGAGCAGGCAAGAAGACACAACGCCATTCGTCCAGCAAAGGAGCACGGGAGGAGAGGAGAGGCAGAGTGAGAGGTGAGAGAGAGTCACAACACGAGGGTTGCCCCCGTGAATTAATTTCTTTCTAATCAATAAAGAAGGGGAAAAAAAGCCCAGCCCCGCTCAAAAAATCATTAGGACCAATATTTCCCTACCCCTATGTGCTCTCTCTCTCTCTCTCTCTCATCACTGCCTCTCCCCAGGACACTGCCACGAGGAAAGTCGGGCTCCTCCTGCAAGTGGACTAAAAATCTTTCGCCTTTTGAATTGAAAACAGAAAGAGTGTGCTTTCAGAAGGTGAAAGTGGAAGTGTATAGCACAGCTGAGGAGAGGAAAGGTTAAAAGACACATGGAAAGAAGTAAAAAAAAAAAAAAAAGAAGAAGAAGTCACTGCATCTCAACACTAGAATCATTTCCCCCCCTCCTTTTAATGTTTTGTGGTTTTTATGTGTGTGAAAATTTACCAGTGCTTCCATCGGTGAACGTCTCCATCCCCGCCATGCGAGCAGCCTTGTCTGGACAAGAGAGGGATGGAGAGCAAAGAGATGGGGGAGAGAACACGGGGGAGGCAGAGGTACGTGAAAGGGGGGCCAGTGCGTGTGGGGCGCTTGATCGGGGGTTGGGGGGTTCAGGTTGAAACTGAAGCGTCGGTGTGGGGTTAGAGGTGAGGAGGGGTGGGGGTGTCTGGTGGGGGGGCATATGGTAACACCCCAACCTTTCATCTTCCCCCCTTTTTTTTCCCTCCCTCTCCCTCCGTGTCCCTTCTTGTCCTCCTCATTCCCTCTCGATCTCTCACCCTCGACGTGTGTCTCTCATCGGTTTCCATGGCGACCCGGTGGCTGTGGTGCTGCTGCTGAGGAGGAGAAAACGGCGCGTGCATGAGAGAGGGAAGAAGGGGGAGCGAGGAGATGGAGGTTGTGTGGAAAGTACAGGCAGGAATCGTACCACGTCTAGGGTCATTAGCAGTCAAAACGCATTTAATTAGCACTGCACAAACCTAATGTTGTGTTCTCTCAAAGATGCTTTTAATTTGAAAGGGCTCACTTTGTTCCGGGTGGCTTCATTTCTTGCTTAGCGATCTGGATAAACTATGGATGAACAGACTATAAAGTTAGAATGAGGCTATGTTACTGTAGGTTTTAGCCTCCCTTGTGTAACGACATGATCTCAGTAGATTTTCACCACAGCACAGCAGCTCTGCTATTTTGAATATGTGGCCTCCTGACCCCAGCAAGTCACAGAAAGCACTTCCTGGACTGTTTCCTTCGATTAAACATTCACTGATATGTTGTCTTTGATTTACCAGTCCAAGTGGTCAGACGTAGGATAATTTCACTAGATGCTGTGCAATAGGAAAGCATCTGTTTTATTATTATTATTCAATTAAAAAGTTATCCAAACAATACGAGCTGATTAAAATACCATTTTCTGTCTTTATAATTATAAATTAATCAATAGGCAAAACTTGCTTTTCGAAAAACTGTTCTTATATTGTTTGAATTTTAAAATCCTGTTCAGAATCAATACTGACTGATGCACAGAGGGAACCCAAAGAAGAAGGCCTTCAATAAGATAACCTAATCTAATTTCCTCCCCACAATAAAAGCCGTACAGTTTCCCCCATCAGAGGGATATACGATATGCTGCAGGGTATACATACAATAACAGAAGGCTATAGTGTCCATCAGCTTTAGATGACACGTTGTGGTAGGAGGCTGATTTAGGCCTGAGCTACCACAAGATGACTTGAGTCTCCATCCAATCAAGGAGGAGCACAGAACACCTGTGGACAGTGGAATAAAGTCTACGGGAGGATGATGACCAGTCCCCTGCCACACGACCCAGCATTACATTAGATTTTGCACCCCAATACAATTTGCTCCATGGAACACAGAAGCACCTATGATGTCTGTGAAGTGGTTTAGGCAATAAACTGAACATTCACTTGACCAAATGTTCACAGTGTGGTATATTGTTAAAAAATACAAACGGCTTTATACGTTTCACTTCAAGTTTTTTTCTACAGCACGTAATAGAAAAGTGAAAACGCATGTTGAAAGTCATCAAATCATTAAAAAAATCAATATAACACTATTTGCAATATTGGCTCCACGATTGTTTTCCACTTCTTGGTTTGGTTTCTCAGCTAAATAGATCACAAGACTACCATTGTCCTCTCTCTGTTACAGTAGTAATGGGATCTTTACCCTGTCTGTGGACTCCTTAACCTGGATGCAGATCAGTGAAGCATCAAGGGACTCTATTGGCTGAAAGCTCTGAGGGTCAGTGAAGGTGGTAGAACACTGAGGTTTGCTACGGCTGTCAGACTGAAATCCTGCTGTTTCAGACTCAAAATCTTTCAGCTGTAATTAGTTTTACCTCCATGAATTTAACCCTGGAAAGTGAGGGTGTTTGACATTTTAGCTAAGACACTTATTCACTTTCCTGCAAAGAGTTAGATGAAGACTGACACCGCTCTCATCTCTATCTGTAAAAATTGTAGTTGGAGGCAGCAGCAAGTTATGTCAGCTTAGAGAGTGGAAACCGTAGGAAGCAACTAGCAAAGAGGAGACAATAAAATCACCTACTAGCACTGGACTTTCACTAGAAATAGTCCCCCACACACCCATAAAAACAACTTTTTTTGATATTACATGTTTTAGTAGGTTTAAGAGGTGTTGGTACGCACGCTAACTGCTGTAAAAACACAATGACAATAGTAGTTTTGTCATCTCTTCACAACAAAGCAATTGAACTAAGTTCCCAAAATTTTAGCGCATGACGTATCATTCCTCTAAGAATCCAGGTGGATATGGAGACTGAATTGAAGACATGCTGGCTTCCTGCACAGATCTGTTTTGAGGGACTCATTTCTGAAAGGAAGGAGCAGATTCAATCGTAGCCATGCCAACCTCAGTCTAATTTTAAGTTTGACAGAAAGATAAATAAAAACAAGATGGCGGTGGAGATGTGTTAATGTTGCTCTGCTTGTATGCTGTCCTTGGATATTTGTGACCATAATGTTCTTCAGGACTCCAGATATGAGCCCCAATTTATCTGACAAACAAATCTCTCCTTGTGGCTGGACCATCCAAGAGAGTTGCTGTTCAGAGTGGGAACATGGCAGCACCCTTTGAGTTGGACCTCTATAGTTTTGCAGACTTCTCAGACATAGTGCCTGGGTCTCCCTGTGGGCATCACATAGCAGGTCTTGCTTTAAGGCTGGGTGTGGTGAGAAGTGGGTTTTCAAAAATCTCAGTTTTCCCCAAGGCGGGCCTGGGGCAGTTTAGCTGGCCATCAAACAAGGCATACTCTGAACAGGGTAGAAACGGCCCTATCAGGTTTTTCCCAGAGGGCTGGTCCCGCTTACTGTTCTCCACGATGGTAAGTCAATAATAAAACTTTATTTGTACACTCAGCAGCTTTTTAGATGTGGGCTGTTGCCAGAATGCTCTTAAATGAACCAAACAGTGGTGTCTTTAAGGCAGTGTGACATGGAAGCAACAATGCACTAATTATTTAACACGAAATACAGTCTCAGATTTGCTGCCTAGAGCATCAATTGCTTCAGTCTACATGCAAAACAGATTAAATAATTAGAATAGATAAATCATACAGTTCTTAAAACAGATTGCGAATCAGAAATAAATGACATATTTCACGATCGCTTTGGGTTGTTGAATCATATTTTATCTTGAGGATCCTTAACTGGTCTAAAATTAAATCAGCTAATTAGAAAAAACATCTGTTAGCACAGTGCACAGGAGCACTTCGATTTTTTTTTTTTTTTTAAGAGTGAAATGAGATGGCTCTTCAAAATGCCCTTTTGGCGACATTTACATTATTTATTCATGTGCTTGAGGAGTGTGTTGGTCTACATCAAAGGACTTAATTATGTCCAAGGAGGTCCAGGCATAAGTCAAAGACCGAGCACACTATCAGATGGATTCAACGCTTGAGAGTAACAAGTCAACGTAGTTTCATTTTACAGTTAAATAAATGGTATACAGTCTTTCTGGCTTAGCTGTGCTATTCACCGTCAAAATAATACCAAAATAATACCTTAGCATCAAAAAAATCTCTGCTTTGCAAACTATACAATTTGACACAACTAAGAAATAAAAGCTGACATGAATAGATTCTGAGGACTTGACATAATCTTTGGACTACAAGGCCACATGAATGAAAGATGTCATATAGAAAAGCATGAATTTTCTTTTAAAAGGCTAAAAAAGAAGTTCACAGTCTTAAAACTAAAGAGAGGTTCTAAGAATGGCATTAATGCAATATGGAGCAGGGTAGAGGTGTTTAAAAACAAGGACCTCAATATATTTTATAGCCAAGAAGCAGCAGGTAATACCCTTTTAATCATTTTAAATTTGCATTTTAGGTATCATCTATTGGAAAATTATGTATTTTGGGACCTTCAAGCAACACATTGCTGGAAGAAAAAGGAAAGAACATAGCACAAGGGTAGGAAATCTGATAGCATGTTTGGAGCACACCCCATTCTTGGCTTTCATCATGCCGACAGCTTAGAGTCAGGAGAAATAATTAAGGATCTGATCCACAGTGACCTGTATTCGATGGACCTCTTCAGACCATTTGAGGGCAGGGAGAGGGCGCACTCTGTCTAATACAGGTACAGAAGGTGGAGGACCAAGAAAAATGACAATTCAGAAAACTGTTCAAAGTAACCTAGACAAGCAATATAACAGATTCCAGACAGATGAATTGGAGAATATTAGAAGTGATGATAGTGTGATGTGACTATTAGATTTGGAAAAGGGTACTTCTCATAGCTTTCTACAGGCTGAGAAGTTGAGAAAATGTATTTAGGCCATCTGTTTCACTATGAATGTGCTTAAAGTCAACAGCCTGTAGTTCCTATCCCAAAAGTGAACACTAGTGCTTTAGTAAAACAAGGCGGTTTTGAGGAATTTGAACAAAGTGCGCTTGAAAAACAAACCATTATTTCAAGAAAGTTATTCTCTTGCACCATTGGCAGCAACAAAAAAAAAAAAATTGCAGCAGTTTCAGATATGTTAAAGGATTGTGATTGGCCAAAGTCTGAAATACATCTATTGGCTAGTCATAATACAGTTACATATAGTAATTTTTTAAGGGTAACAATCTCAATAAAAATGTGCATAAAAAACTTTAGGCCATCAAAGCTTTTTTTATTAACCTTTATTATTCAGCAGAAATAATTTCTAATGTATAAAGATTTCCACAAAAAAAAGTTTTATCAAAAGCAAATTTTCATTTAACGAAAATGTTCCCCTGAATCAGTTACAATGAAGTTAACAAGACAAATGTACATTAATTCCTTGACCAAAACACACAAAAGTAAACATGGAAATCTGTCTATTGTTACTTTCTGCCCAGTCCTGCAGAGACCTGCACTTCAGACAGTGTCTGCCTGCCTAAGTCTTGCCTGTATGAAGGGACTTAAGAGTGAGGGGCCTTATTGATCGTCTTCTATGAGTGAAGTCCAGGCATTAGTTCCAGCAGGGCGAGTAGACAGCTGTCCGTGAGCCACTCTACTGGGCCTACATAGCAGGGCTGAGTGGAGCCGGGATGTGCACCTTTGATTTTGATCTCCCCAACATCACTTCTATTGACCGACGCACTGTCCTGTGCTTTACTTGCTGAGTGAAGCACTTGCTGAGGCCTAGCTGGAAGTCCAGGCACAAGCCACCATTGCATTATCCGGGTTTCTGTTGACAAGCTTGTGATGATGAATCTTCCATGGTCTGTTGAGACCTAACCCTAATCACTGCTGTCATCTACTGGCAACTGCCATATCCACTGACCACAGCAATCACAAGTTGGGTTATCAAAGTACACAGGGCTGGAATTCCAGTGTTATCTAGCTGTATATGTGTGGTCTACACTCTTGGAAGCTACACACGAAGGTCACTCTGTAGTGAGAACAGCTAACCATTCCTTCTGTGCTTATTTAAACAATTTTTGATAATCAGAAACTTTTCTTGACAGCTTAATTTGTCATTCTGGTTGGTTTTCATATTCAACTTAACATTTTTTAAATAAAGTCCTGGCATTTTAATCAAAACTGAATGACCATTAGCGCCCACCAGTGAAGCATGATTTAGTGATTACATAGTGGTTCGTGTCACTTTGCGAATTTCAAGAGTCATGTCTAAATCAGAACAGCAACTGTTCATTCATAATTTCAGAAAAATGCACAAAAAATATTTAATAAGGATTATGGTATGACAGTGGCTTGTGAAGGCTGTATTAGTGTCTCTGTTGAGGGTGGCTGACATCAGCATGCAACATTTTCTCCAGTGGCAGCCCAGTTGCCTTAACCTGATTTATTTAAAGTCTAATAGTGTCATTAGAGGCTTACCACTTGATCTCATGTCACAAGCTGGCTTGCTCCTGTTCTCACTAAGAGGAACAATCTTCATATGTCCCGTTTCATCCTGGTGTCTTAAACAGTTGCACCTGTGCATAAATCCAAAGGGACAGTACATTGATCCATTATTATTCATTTTTCATTCCACCAAAAAACTAACAATTCTAAAAGATGATCAGCCTGTGATGAACACAATCAGTGGTAAGTTCTGCCATCTAGTGGTTATTACATGGATTGCACTACAAATGGAGGTCTTAAAATGCATCCAAATGTTCCAGTACCTACAATTTTCAATTACAATCCCCCCTTTTGTACTTTTCAAGGTAAATATAATGCACTCCAAAAACTCTTATCACCCTATTAAGCCCATTGATTCTGTATTTGCCCACCATTATGGGATGACAGCATTTTTCTAGCTTTCAGCAGCCTTCGGCCCTCCTCATAGTCATCTTGGTCCACGCTGATCAGTAAGCGGACACCCTCTGTGCCCGCTGCCATCCGCAGAGAGTCAGTGATGAAGACTCCCTTCAGAGCCTCCAGCAGAGCTCCACTCAGGTAGTCGCCCCAGAAGGCCTCCAGGTTGTCCAGTTCTGTAAACTTGATGTCGCAGACAATAGAACCCAAGTCTCTTGCACGCAGTAGTGAGCTGGCTTGACTAAACAACTCAAACTGCCGCTCCAGCGGCTGCCGCTTGTCTGAGGAGACACCATCACGGAGTGCAGACTCATGCTCCAGGTATTCAGCCCGAACACGTAGGCGGATGTCTGATAATGGTAGAGGGAGGAGGAAATAGTGGTGGGAAAAGGGGTGAGGTGGTGAGGAGAGAGTGGGGAGAGGGTGAAAGTAATCAAAGGGAGAGTAGAGAGGTGCAAGTAAATAATGTGGGTATGAAAATGTGATGGTCAGGAAAGAGTGAAGGGAAAAAGAAGACAGCAGTGCAAGTGAGGAAAGGTTATGGAAAAAGTGAACAGTAGAAGTCAGAGTGGATAGGCCCACACAACAGAAGGAAAGGGAGGGGTCATGAAGTCAAAACAAAAGAAAGACACAGAAGAATATGACAAAGTTATTGAACAGTAGCTCATTCACTTATGCATGTTAATACATTACATTAAGCAAGGATTTAAAAGGGAACAGTTCCAAAACGAGACTGTGACCCAAAAGATTGAGTAGAAACAAGAATGAAAAATTTACAATGAATTACTCCAAGATATTTCTTTTGATCCAATCCTTACAAGAGAGCAAATATAAAGGTGCAGCAGGGAGGAGCAAACCGTTAATTGGGCAGAGCACTGAAGTTAGACCGTCCCAACTGTGTGCATTGTTGTGCTACATACAGCTACAAAACTGCCAGTTTGTACCAGTGATAAAGAACTGGTAATTCAGAGCACTGAAAGAAACTCTCTTCAACTGATCCAGGAGTGCAGTTCCTTTTCCTACACGGTCTTTTTTAAAAATATTTTGAATATTATTGTGAACAGTTAACATAATGACAGAATCAGAGGAAACTGGTAAATGAGAATTTTCAGTAGAACAGTCTGCACGGTTCACATAAATCTCGGCTGTAGAATTTATTTAATACTTTTAAATGAACTTCACACCCTGAGTGAGTATGTTAAGAGTAATGAAAACAACTCAGCAGTGCCAAACCCCAGAGTGGCTTTTTGTTCCAGCTCGATGTTTAAAAACGGATTAATTCATCAAAATGTTTAATGCTGACAACAGATAGCTTCTGGAGTTCCGCAGTAACAGAATTGGTGGTCATGCAACAGCACAGCGAGAAATATTAGAGGATACATACTGTACTGAGCAAGAGCAACGCTGAGATCATCCCCCATGTCAATATTCCAGAGCTCCAAGTGGAAACCAGCTGCTGAAGACTTTTGCTGCAACAAAAATCCATCCATCCATCCCTCCCATTTCCCCCCTTCAATAGATGTAAACAGCATTTACCACCAGTGACATCCATTTTTCCAGAAACATTCTTATCAGTGTCTCATTGTAGTGATGTAAAGAAAGCTTTTGCCTAGCAGCTTGAAAGTAATAATTGGACCCAAATTTATGTAAAACCCAATCCAGCCAAAATGTATTTGACACTCAATCAAACTTCATAAACAACCAATTACATTAAATCTTAAGACAGAAACAAAAAAAAAATCTCCTGACTGAGACTGAAAATACAACCTAGAAAATGTTACATTTGCTATAATTATTAGAATAACCTGAAACATATTTTTGGCAGAGTGGGATGGATATCGATCGATAACAACATGTCTTCACATCCTGTGGACCCCTAAATATACAAGCTCAAACTTGTGACTCTGACTGGAGGACAATGACCAGATTCTCAGTAACACAAAGACCTTATTGGCCCTGACTTGAGTACTAAGCACCTGAGTAGTCACAAAGGTCTGTAAGAAGTTAACGATATCTCCACTGATTAATGATATCATGTGTCAACTCAAAGAGTCACGTCTACCCACTTTGTAGTCATATTTTGTTTGGGGCTACGGGGAATGGCAAACGACTCAAGGGGGATTAAGTTTGGAAAATGCCAACATTAGAAATGCAAATGTTGAATTAAGGCATTGATTTTGCATCTCTTAACATTTGTAGGCGACTGATACACCAGCAGTGACTTTTGCATTCATGCTTCATAAGTCTGTAATTAGATTACTATAAAAACTGAAAATTAGCTCAAGGGGGACACCCAATCAATAAGGTTTTAGAAATGTTTAAAATATGCTGGGTTGGAATTAAGGTCCAATTGAAAACCCACCTGCAGATGAAGCTAAATTAATTTACACTGTAGCTTGCTCACACAAAAATTAATTAGTAAGTTTATCATTAGAATTACGATTTGTCTACAGAAAGGCATTATGGTACAAGAATATTAAATGCTGACATTTTACAGAAGACATTTGAATTGTAATTTCATAAATTATCAGACCATGTCTGTATTACAACGTCTCAAAAACTAGAACTAACTAAAATAACTTAAATAATTTTTCTGGTCAATCTATTGACAATACAATCGGATACAATTTTGACACGTAATAGTTAGAGAAGCCTTATCACACATGATCTGTGTCATGACTGTTATTAAAGAATGTAGAGCACCTATACCAAGTATTTATCCTGCTATTTCATGTTTTATTAACGTAATAAAAACTACAAACATTAATTGGGCATTTGAAAATATCAGTAAGAAAAATGGTACAAAAAAGTACTAAAATGACAAAACTCTTAAATGCAATACAATCAATCATAAAAGAAATGCTAATCTGCCTAGAGTGTGCGTACTTAAACACTCAATGTTAGAACAACAATCAGGGAGGAAGAGCACTAAGAGACCAGTGAAAACTGTCCACAACTGAGATGGAGGACACTGTAGACGAAGCCAAATTGGGCAAATGTAGAGAATGTTGGCACTGGAAAAAGTGTTAGACTCCAAGTGGAAGTAGCTTTTATGCTCCGAAAAAAAAAACCAACTGTTTTTGAATTTTGTTCTCTATTTTCGCCTCTCTGTATCGCTCCTCACCACCAGAAACATAGCATACCCCATAAATGGTGGCTACACTGTGCTGCGGGGATGCGTTACTGCAGCAGCTTTATTGCTTGTGAAGGTAGACTGTAAATTGAATGCAGCAAAACTCAGAAATCCTAATGGAAAACCTGCTGCAGTCTGTGACTTGGGTTTATTTTTCTGCCCAATAATCTACAAATTTGTACAGATTTGCTTTTACTGTTACAAAGTCCATTTTTGTTTCTCAATATTGAAAATGCATCCACTGTGTTTTAATGGTGTAAAAAAATTAAAATGTCCAAAGAAGAGGGATTGAAAACACCGTCAGTCACCATGAATATCTGGTCCTTGCAGGCACATTGTTAAGTTAGCAATAACAAAATTTGTTTGAGCATTTCAGGATGTTTAAAGAGACACCGATGACAGAATGTCAATTAGGAGCATATATTTGGAAAGGGAAAAACTTTTGCATATCACCTAGCTTTTTACACTTTTCGGTACAGACAGAGTGAAATATTAAGTTAAAGCACCATTAACAATTTGACCTTTTGGATCATTGCACTGTATGAAGGCTGAGACTACAATAAACACCTGCCCTTCATGCAATTACTGTATTTATGGATGGCCTCCATTTCGCCTTCCCATTTCATACTGAGCAAGATGGAGGCAGAGATAGTGACACTGAGGAAAAAGCTTTTTAAAACCACAGGAACACAGTGATAGTCATTTTGTTAGGGTTACAGAGCACTTCATGCTTCGTCAGACACAGAGACATCCACTTAGACAGCACATTAGGAAGCACAGCTTTCATTTTCTCACTTTAAACACCAAACCCGTCTGGCTTCCTCATCTCAACCCACGAAAAAAAGGGAGAAAAAAAGAAAGAAAAAAGTTTAAGTACCCATTTACAAGGAGTCACTTGGCACGAAGAGCTTCAACTCTTTATCGATCCGTTTTTCTGCTGAACGACTGACCAAGCGAGTGGAGAGTTAGCTGACAGAACTCTCTCTTTTCCCCATAGAAAAAAAATCACTCTGAACCATTTTGCGTAGTTTGAACATTTAGTGTTCGTTCTCTCCCTCTCATTGTGTGTAAGGACACTGTTTTCCTGACACACTGGTTGGTCTGTTTAGAACTGCGAACACAGAGAAAGGAGAGAAAGAGAGAGACAAGCACAAGTGGGTTGGATATCTGTTGACTGGGTTGTTTCTTCAACATCAAGCAGGTATGGCACAGGACTCAGTTCTCTTGGTTGTAATGAGGTCTGAGTCAGGCTAATGATGGTACTGACAAGTAAATCAGCTCAGAAATGAGTTTACTGTAGCTCTCCAATATAATATGGTGGTATCTAAGTGGGATGCTTGAGATTACTCTTACCTTGATCAGTGCCCTTGCCCTCACCTTCTCCAACCTATCATTTAAGGCCAAACCTAAAAATAACCAACATTAGACCAGGTAAAGGCCTTCACAGGCATCCCATTTAGACAGCACAAAACCACTACTGAGCTCAATTTACAAATACCGTATGGGCATTTGTAATAGCAGTTGTCATTATCAAAATGGAATTGAAGCACTTCACTGAAAAAGATCAGAGATGAATCATGACAAACACTATTTGAGGTCTGCTAGGGGCCAGCGTTGGACTGAACTGCCCTATCTATCTCTGCTCCGTCTTGAGAATCGCACACTACGGCTCACAGAGATAAGATACAGCACGAGCTTCCTTCAGCAGAGCATTGCTCGATTATTTTCCTTTGGAAGTGGTTGAGTAAAGGTTACATAGGCATTTTATTAATAGGTGTCCATTGGCAACCATCTTAAATTCTTAGAAACAGCATACAGGACCAGGCCATACAGAACGACAGGTCTTCGTATTGAATTAGAATGTTTGTAGCTTGAGACTCCAGAGGCGGCCTATGTGAACCTTTAGTTAGCCAGTATGATGTAAGTTGATTGAATATCAAGGCAAATGTTTAGAACCATTTATAATGAGGATTATGTGAGGGGAAACGATGGCTCCAAAAGGTTTACAACATGCCATTTGAACTAGTACTTTCACAAACATGTCCAACGTATTTCACAGACTGGACTTTATTGCACAGTGCTTAGCCATTCAGTGTATTAATAACGTCCTTTACGAACCTTAACTATAAAGCTAATTTTAACCTAAAACTTAACAGAGCTTTTCAACTGTCTTCACCTTGTTTCGGTAAGAGATCAAATATTAGTATTTTGTTGCTGTAAATGGTCTCATACCTAGGAAAGTCTAATAAAATGTTCTGTCTCCTTGATTGCTATTTAAACTATAAGCACAACTAAACCATGTGTGTAAACTTCATTTTCATGATTGTATGTGGTGTCATCTCCTTGAATATAATGTGCCACTCCACACTCTAATGTGGAAAGACAGGTCAGGTGAGTTCACCGACATACAAAGTCAGCAATATATTCTATGACCATTGAGAATATGCAACATTCAAACTAACTTCTAGCGGCTCAAATTAAATCTGGTGAGTTCCTTCAACTTGGCTGGTTGAATTTAGTCTTCATTAATATCATCAGCCATGTTAAACAGGCAATTTTCTGCAACCTGTGCCACATTTGAGATAATATATTTTGAGTTTTTCTTGGCGTATAAAACACAATACAAATACTCAAATTAACTAGTGCATTGCCATTGATATATTTGTTATATACTTTCACAACAGCATTTTTGATTGAGGATGTCAAAAATTCATGCGCTAACAAAGAGTTCCAACTTTCAGTGGACTTTTATAAAATTACCTTTTGGTCTAGCATTTCCACATGCTTAGCAAAACACAAGTAATCACAGATAGCCATGCCAGCACACAGAAGCAGTACATTGGCCATATTTGTGAAAATATGTCACGTTCATGAAGTTTATTATTCACAGAGAGTGTCAGGAAATATGAATAGACTTGGACCACACATTTCCCCATTAGTATGGTTTTATGGAGACCAAATTATGTTGAAGTTTTTAGAGATTTTAGTGGTTTTGTAACGTTTGCCTTTTACATCAGCTTCGTGACTTCTTAGAAAGACTTGAGGCTTACTGCTGAGGACTCTGTCAGTTCTGTGAAACACTGACACCATCAACTTTTAAGAAAAAATTTAAATTCTCTAACAGAATATGTTTTTTTCCACAGTGCACAACACTAAAGAACATTACAAGGACAATTTTTTTCAAAGCAAATAACGTTTTCTGAGGGGTACAGGGTAGGGAGCAGCTACACTATGATACAAGAGCATCATACACAGATTAAAGTGGGAGCACCAACCCCTGCAGTAACAAGGGGGTGAGCCTCTTTTACCTTAGGCATCGGCCCAGACTTGTGAGAGAGCTGAGAGAGTGCATGACTGAGTTGATCACAGACACTGAAGTATGTACGGACAGAGTGGAGTGACAGACTTTTTTGTTTTGTTCCTCAGTCTCCCCCTCTGTCTTCATGATCCATTGTGTCTTAGGTTACTCGATCTGAGTCACAATCTTGAGTCAACCTGGTGGAATCAAATGTGGAGTCAAGAGAGCAACACGTTTATAGAAACAGGCACATCACTCATCCAAAATATCCAAGAAGGGATGTCTTCATTATTAATTTTTTTTAAATCAAGTCTGAATAATCAGGTTGTTGTAGTAAATATATCTGACAAAAAGGCAATGACGGGAATTCAATTTTTTTTTTGTTCTGCATGACCAACTAACAAATTTCACACATAAGAAATCTAATGCTAGTGTTATCTTAGTATTTTTGTATTGAGAGAAACTAGCATTGATTGATTGAACTGATTGAAAGGCAAGCAACAGTTGAAATTTGGAACAGGACATTGATAATCGAGCATGTAATGTAGCTTTTCGGTGGAGCTGTACTGTTTCGAACTGTTCAAAACTATTTTCCAAGTCAATATTCAAGATTTGATAGTTGTTAGAACCACCATATGGCAACTTTGCATCAAGCATGATGATAACGGAGTTTGGACAGAAGGACAGGAAACAGCCGTGTGCGTTCGTATCAACAGCAGCAACTGAACGTAGTTCAGTGGGTTAGAGAAAATATGAAATGAGGGAACAGAATGTAAAGAAGGAATGGAGGGAGAAATGGATAAAGCAAAATGTCCTCTCTGATGCTGGATGTCTAATTAAAACAGTTAAAGATATTGCAAATCTCAACAATTATATAGTATAACAAAGAAACCAAAATGTGACACAGCTTTAATAATGAAGACGATGTCAGTCATCTCAAAGGACAGTGCACACAACTTTAAATTTTACATTATTTATGTGTATAACAGTTAAACAAATTTTTGTGAATCTTTTTGGCTTAAGTTGTAAACCAGACAGAGTCCCTGAATTTTTGATGTATGAGATGTAAAGAGAGCATCTCCTGCAGACACAGTGAATAAGGTTTGAGGTTCTGGCTCCGCAAGACACCAAACTGAGTTATCAGACCAAAACTTTGTTCCAGCATTTATTTTCTAGTACATCTGGAACAAGTGTTTACAAAAAAAAAAACCTCTACTGTATTTCACAATGTACGGAAGTTGTGGTCTATGTAGCAGAGACAGATTATATCATTAAATTCCTATTTAAATCCTTCAATGTTTAGCAGTGGGTGAAAATGTAATCAACCTTTTTAAACCAAATGTTTAAAAACTGGCTCTAAACTATATATTTTTCTGTAACACTAGAACACCTGACAAAAGTCTTTCACTTTGATTCTGTGCAAGTCAAGGACCTTTTAGTAGTCAAAGTATGCAGACATTCGCCATCTAACTCCCTTCAGAATACATTTTTGTGGAGTGAATCAGGTTTAATGCTTTAGGCTATTTAGGACCAACTGGGCCAAACGGATTTGTCTAGTTCTTCTGAAGCACATTAGCAAAACTGAATCATTGCTTTGTAATGTGAATTTTTGCAAGGACTTTGCACTGTGCAACATTACTGTGCATACAGTTTTTTGGGATAAACAAAAAGGAAATAAGTGTTTAACGCTCTGTATACAAACTCTATAATGCAAGCCAATATTCAGCATAGCTGGACAACAGCAGAATGACGGAGAAAAAAAATAGGAAATGTGGGAATGCTGGGGAAGATGTTAATAGGATGAAAATCAAATGTTTGTTTGTATGGTTAACTAAAGGAAGGAAAAATGATCAGCAGGGGAAAATTGCAGAATGAAGCCCCTACTGAAGGCAAGAGACGACAAACTAAAAGAATGCCAAATTACCAATGCATTCGCTACACTTACCACAGGACACTTTCTGTGGTGCTGGTGTTGGATGCACTGATTGGCTCTGTCTACTTGTTTTCTTGGACCTACGGGTCCAGCCATTTCCTCTCTTCTTCCGCCGCCTCCTAACAGATGGCCCAGCCATTGGAGGGTAAACACCTGACAGAAAACATATGGAATGAGATTGTGAAATTACAACTGTGACATATGAACCAAGACAGAGTATCTCTGGGATTTACACTGTCCTAACATTTATTTTTTAGTTTCCTTTCATCCCACAAGAACAGTAACGCAAAATGTGAGCCAGTTTTGTTCAGTGGTTGTTATGTACTCAAACATAAGAGATGAACCTTTTTGTTTACCAAATGGTCAAAGAAAAAAGAACATTTAAAAATCTCATTCAAATAAAAGAACATAGACTCATGGTCTTTACTGGACCAGACCAATCATGCTTACTGCCATGCACAGTCACCCACCAAAGGCCCATTCTAAGACAGGAAAAAAAAGACCCTGCTCATTTTCCAGTTGCAAAACATTCAGTGATTCACCATGGAAGATTGCCTACAAGCATTGGGTAGGTAATTGGGTATCAAAACACCTCTTAATCATTAAATATTGCATAGAGATACACATTTTTTATCGCAACAGAAGTATGGAACAAACTAAAATTCCAGACAAGAAAGGTACTGGAATTAAGCGCAATGCAAATATGCTGCTTGTTGTAAGGAATCATAACCACTGATTTTGGACAGTCTATATACTGACTATCTAATACGCCAGTGGAAACAGCGCAACCTATACTGACAGTGAGCTGCATGTTGTACTATGGAGCACTTACCAGTTCTCAGTTGCTGTGTAAAAGATGAAAGGGGTGCTTCTGTCTGTCTGCAGCTGTGTCGCAATCCAGAGGCACACACCAGCTTTCTACTCCCTATTGAATATCTTTGTCCAATTCTTTCTGGGGACACTGAAAACATAAAAGCATAGAATAGTAATCATTAGGCTACGACTACAAGGAAATAAATTCAGCTATGAATCACACATTACACAGATCATTCCAGAATGGCAACACCCAAAGCAGTGAACATAATCTCAAAATCCTCACCTGTCCTTCTTTTCTTGTGGGACACCAAAGGCAGCAGATCATGACGGGTGAGAACTCTAAGTAGTTGCAGTAGTGGCTCCAGGTTGCCGTCACCAAGGTACCCTTGTCTCTCAAGCTGTAGCAACAGCTCAAGGCCATTCTTAGGCTTGGAGTCCATTAAGGGTCGCTTGGATCCCTCAGGCTTTAACTGTCTCCATGCCTTTAGCAGCTCTGGACTTGGGGACACACCTGAGTCATCTGGATCGTCCTCACAGGGCTCAACTGTCCAGCCCGCTGGATCAAGAAGGTGTGGCGCAGAACAGGTTTCATTCAGAAGGAATGACAGCACTTCAATGTCAGTATCCGTCAGCTGAGAGCCAACTACTTCAAAGACCTCATGGAGAGACAGCATCCCGTAGTAGTGCAGGCACTCAGTTTCATCCCAGTAAAGTGGGTCCTTGAATGGGGGCCCTGGGTGATGCACTGCAGCCATGGTTAAGGTTTGCTTCTCTCCACCTGTGCCAGACTGTTAATGATTTAAACAAAACACACACACATAGAAGAGCATTACGTTAACAGACATGTTTCTTAGTCTCACATCCTGTTTATTCAATACACAAAAGTGCAGCCTCTTTTCACTTGCATGTAGTACACACCGGCATTTCTTGCGTTATATGGTAAAGAAAGTAAATTGGAATTGTACATTTATTTAAGCGACACGTTCCCCAATAGCATTAAAACAGCGATGAGACCAGTCTCGCTGCATACAAGCCGCGTTCAACGTAAATTAGCATTTAGCAAAAAAAAAAAAAAAACAACTACTAGCAAGCCGCCTGTGCTACATGTCACACAAAACCACCGTAACACTGCAGCCTTACGTCTCTCCTCTGGGTTACAGAGCTTCAAATCCTACCTCTTTTGGTCGTGAGTCGGACGGTGTATTGAAACATGTAACACAAGGGTCAGCTGTGAAGATGCTATGCTCTCGTCGTACACCAGCTTCCACCAAAACATACGAGTCTCTTCAGACGCCGCTGAAGCAAATTTCCCCTGTGACGTATTACGTAACCTGTCACGTTTCTCTGAGGAAAAAAAAACACAAGCATCAACGACGCACTGCAAACAACTAATTAGCTAAGCAACCAGACTGAAAATTACAAGCAATGCCAAATATGATGTAGTTATCAAATATGCCGCTCACTACAGGTCAAAAATTCCCGTTTGCACTTAATATATTTGCGGTTACGGGTATTATTTGGTAACAAATAACAACAGCTTACTTTAGCTATTTAATAACAAAGAACCCGTGGTCATACAAAATAACGTATAAACATATAAAGAAATGTCCCATGCAATTTTCAAGCGATCTGTAAAAGTAAATATATAAACTAACTAGTGGTAACCTACCTTCCTTGTGTATTTGTTTATCCGTGGATGATCTGGAGTCTCCCACAGCAAAGGACCGCAGCCTGAAAACGTTGAGAAATGGACCAATCACAAGCCTCCAACTGCCCGACCACTTCCGGTCACGTTTTGCTGCCACTGATCTTTAACAGTCAGGTTTCTGATGCGAGCCTTTAAACGCATCAGCTCAACCTAAAAATATCATACTATTTTATCTTAATTTACATTATATTTATATACATATATTGTATTCTTTTCTAGATGTGTCAATCTCTGTATATACTTTTAGCTCTACTATTATTTGTCCCTCTTCTTCTTTCAATAGTTATTTTATTTTTCTCCTTCATTATTCCTAGGGTGACACCAACAGCCGTAATCAAATATTTTGCATGGTGTGTACACATACTTGGCCATTAAATCTGATTCTGATGAATATGAAGTATTTGTGGGGCACAAACACAGTGCACAGAGAGGGTGCAGGTCCTCGCTGCGGTCAGTAGGTGTCAGTGTTTAGCACCAATGCGGCACCACGTCACGTAACATCACATCCGCGACCCGGATCATCAGATCAGAGACTGTCCGGCTAAACTCCTGATGTGAGTATATTTGGTTCAACCATTATATCATTATTTGACAGTTAAGGCAGCTCCGTTGATATTCGTGGTGGTCTGAAACATACACATGAAGCACCGCGATGTAAAAGTGACCTCTCTGTTTAGGGCTGACTCAATATGAATGCTATCAGAGAGGCTAGCTAGCAATGTTTTGAACAAGCAGTAAAGTCGTCTTTGCTACGCGTTCGTAAAATGAAACTGCACGTATGTAGAGGTTTTATAAACGATATTTAGTGACCAGATTAAATAAAACGCCGTGGTTCTTTGCTGGGCAACACTTCCCTGAATATCCTGTTTAGTGATGTGGCACTGACCAAGCCCTTTGTTGACTAAAATGTTCCACTGCTCAGACACCGCACTGTAGCTAAGCTAACTTCTGTATGTTGATTATAGCTATGTGAAAGTATCTAACTGTTGTTGTGGCTGAACAGTTTAGAAATACTTGCTGTGTTTCTTGGGAAGTTTTGTCACTTTGTTTTTTTGGGAAATCTTCAAATTGCAAGTCCACCTGACTTCAAAAATATAATCTCTCTAATTTACATATTCAAATAACTGAGGAAGGTTTTGTTATATTATGAAGTATCTCTAGTGCCTAGAAATAATGTGGAATAGATAAATTAACGAAATCTCCGCCTTTGTGAAGTTGTAACCAGCAAATGTTTGGTATTTTGTATTTGATAAATACATTAAATAATTAATTGCGTGCCTGCTAATAGAGAGAGAATTGATCAATTGCATAATTGTGTCAGCAGTAATACTAGTTGTTTGCAACTTTTCAGTACCAGTGCCAATATGATGCCCAGGTTTTGGTATAATAACAAAACATTATTTACTTTGCTTAGTCTAAAACAGTTTAATGTTTTACCTTTGATACCCAACACCAGTTAGCAACATAATTATCAGTTTTTGTTGTTATTGTTGCACTGCATTAGAAAGCATCAGCTGTCTGACAAATCTATACAAACCCACAGACAAAGATATTCTTAGTTAAATGGAATTTGTGTCAGTAATTACATTAAAAATGGTTTTCTTATGTGTCTTCACTCACTATTATAATAAATAATAGTACATTTTATTTGTATAGCGCTTTTCAAAACACTCAAAGACACTTTACATATGAAATCACTCACTGCTTCCTCACATCAGCCTGTAGATGCCACCTGCAGCGCCCAAGGGGGAGAACTGCCTTGTAGACAT
The DNA here is from genome assembly GCF_022539595.1 of Amphiprion ocellaris. Taxonomy (NCBI): domain Eukaryota; kingdom Metazoa; phylum Chordata; class Actinopteri; family Pomacentridae; genus Amphiprion; species Amphiprion ocellaris. The sequence continues at coordinate 22,249,477 of NC_072774.1, forward strand.
GGATAGCAAGGCTGGAGATCTTTTCACTGCCGAAGATGCTCATCCAACTGGCACAGGGGGAGCTGGAATCTTGGCCAAGTATGTGCTAAAGTTTTTTGTATTTTTTCGGTGATGTGCACCAAATTCATCAGACACAGTTAGTGTTATTTTGAAGAGGTAAAAAATCTGCTGTTATTGTTTGTAAGCTTATAGTGCAAGCAAGAGATAATGTAATTTTGCATGTCTTGATGCTTCTTTTTGTATTTAGTTCTTACATTCCTTGTCTTATTTTATAGGCTGTGGCTCCCCAAAGGCTTCTCAGCCAGCATGGCTAAAGAGTGGATTGACAGGCGTCGAGTGTCCATTCGACCTTGGGCCAGCTTTGTAGACCAACGCAAGTTTTCAAAACCCCGCAACTTTGGAGAGTTTTGTCAGAGGGTGGTGAAAAATGTGGAAGTTTACAACAGCAATTATACCTTCATCTTTTTGGGTCTCATCCTCTACTGCATGTAAGGTCACCAAGGAGTTTATGTTGTTTTGTTTGGACAGTGAGAATGTTTTCACCTACTGTTGTCTAATATTCATAGGGTCTGTATGTCGTATGTGCATATCAGTCTTTATGAAAACAGTCTGGGAGGTTTTCATATATCAGTTTCAGCTGTTGGGTAATGAACAAAGGGAAACAGAACTTGAAACAAATGTAAAATAAGCTTTTAACTAAGTAAAAAAGCTTCTATAATTAACACTGAGTTGATTAAACCTTTGATGTTTCCACTCTTTAGCATCAGCTCACCCATGCTGCTGATTGCCTTGGCTGTGTTTGCTGGTGCCTTCTACATAATCCACCTTAAATCTTTGGAGTCCAAACTGGTTGTCCTTGGTGAGTGATGCCTCATAAACTTTAACTAACTAATAACTAATAACTTAATACAATATTGATAATTGGACAAAATTTGATTAAAATTAGTTTTTTAAAATGCAAGCAGTTTTGGCAACTTTATGACCTGTTTTTCTGTGTGAGTGACCATGAAATTAACAAGTTAATTCATCGTAGAACAGATTAAATGCATGCCAAGATTGATTCTGACAAAGTGAAATGTATCTTTTTATCTTTGCCAGTAAACTTAATCAGACCTGCAAAAGGCGACACAAAACTACTTCTGATAAGTTTTACACTTTCATATGTTCTCTAATGTGCAGTTTTCTTGTCCAACAGGCAAGGAGCTCACTGTTCCTCACCAGATGAGTCTGGCCGGGGCCGTCTCGCTACCTGTGTTCTGGCTGGCTGGGGCTGGAGCTGCAGTGTTTTGGGTTCTGGGTAAGCCACACCGCATTTGTTGTACTTTATAGGCAATATTATTCTGGATGTGCAGGAATCTTTGTTGAACAAATTCTACCGTTCCTTTCACTGTGAGTCTGTGTAATATTGAAACCTAAACTGTGTTAATGCAAATTTAAATCTTCTAAATTCTCTACATAAAGCTGCCTTCGCCTTTCTCTTCACATCCACTTTCCTTTCCGTCCTCTCAGGGGCAACGCTATTTGTGATTGGTTCTCATGCTGCGTTCCGTGAGCTGGAGACGTCTGACATAGAGGAGCTCCTCATGGAGCCTGTGTGAAGAGCAGGCTAAACTGTCAGCCAGTGCTGGTTGTCGATCATCATCATTCTAACCTTGTAGTTGTGTTAGTCAGTGAAGGTTCTGGAAAAGATGCTCCTTTTCCATGGCTGTGGGCATATTGTATTTTCCCTGTAGTTTATCATTGTATCAAGAATGCACTTTGTCTTGCCTCTGAAATAACTTGTTCCAGACTGCTTTTTACAACTCATTCAAGCACACAACTTTGCATATGCACATTAATATCTGAACGTATACCGAAGCATATTATTATACAGAACATACAGCTTTTTCTACATATTTAAAACCTTGAATGCATCTAGTTTCTGTTGGATAGCCTCTCACTTCCCACAGTGCTCCATATGCAGTGACATATCTGAACTTTTCACACTTAATCTCTCAACTGATCTCTAAATGGACCATCTGTGCTGTAGTCTCTGCTATAGATATCTTTGGAAATAGATTACAGCTGAGAGAAATGTGGATTTCTCATGTAACAAGTGTATGTATGTGTGTGTAATGTTCACACTGCAGAATGGGCTGGCTAACTTATAAACTGCTAAAAACTGATTTATTTTCCAAAGGAAAAGTGCCATTTAAAGCTTTACAATTGTGTCTAATAATCATTCACAAATGAAATGAATTTTTTATTTAAAGAAAATTTCAAAAACAAGTTTGGTACTTCAGATAAGCTTCTTAGCAACGATAGGTTTAAGATGAAGACATCTTAAAAGGTCAACATTTAATCTTGGTATTCTGTATTGGGTATTATACTTTGCTGATCAACTATATGCATTCATATCTGAAGGTCATGTAAATGTGATGTTTTTTCCAGTTTATTATTCATTTGTTTACATTGAAATGTACATTGGGTGTTTTGGATTTACATTTTGGAAGTGCAATAAACTCCTAGTGTGAAGCTGGTTGTCAGTGATATCTTAATGCTTTTATGAGTCCAGGTCAACTTTTTTTATGCCTGTAATTAAATTAGGTTTTATTAAGTTAATACCACAGTTGATGTTTGTGCATGCATGACAGTAGTTGCAGTGAACTCAGTGGCCCTCAGCACTTACTCTGTACCTTTTGTCATTATTCTGGTCCAGTCTGAAGACACAGTGGAATAGGACAGCTCCAGCCCTTATGGCTCCTCTTCTCGATCTCTAGAACACCAAATGCTGCAGCGCTTGCCCAACTCCCTATTGTCCCCCCTCCTTCCCTCTCTGACCCCTGTGACCTGCGCTCTGAGACAGCACAGCTAAAGGACCTCATGCTTAGGTTGCCATGGCAATGACCTTGGAGGTCCCCGGTCAAACACACACTCACTCGACCACAGGCACACTCTCTTACACACTGCGGCAAAGGCAAGCGATCGATATTCTATTATACGTAGGGTGGCGAGGGGGGGAGAAAGGGGAAAGCAGAGAGTCGCACTGCAGTGAGCTCACTGCAGAGACACGGGGGAAATTAGAGTGAGGTTGAGAGTGTGAGCATGTTTGTCAGAGTGACAGAAAGTGTGTGTGTGTGTGTGTGTGTGTGTGTATGTATGAGCTGGACATGGTGTGTTTGTCATTGGACAGTGGTGGAGCAGTTCCAGAAACTTTTTGTGTTCCTCACACTAAGGGACATGCTACATTTTCTCTGGAGGTGGCAAAGTGACCTCTCATAAAACCCAATCATTTACTCACATTATAGAGCATATTTTGTATAATTTATTTGATTTATACACTAGATGGGCAATAAGAAGTTCATTTAAAATAGATGACCCCTGTGGCACATAGAGGTAGCACAATTACAGTCTGCTCCCATGAGTCAGGAGATATACAGCTTTGCTTTATTTACAGGAATGGAACTTTTTTCATTTTAGTAACCACATAGGCTGTTATTCCTCTCTAAACACATCATTCAAATTATTTTTGATTTTCTTCAAACAACTGGTGACTGGAAACCGACTGTATGATGCTGTTCCTTTTGCAAGCCTGTCCTGCCGACTGTGACTTTCCTCCAGGAGCTAATTTATGCTCATATCAGACAAGGCTGGCCCATATACAAAGTGCTTTTGGTGTATTATCCTGGGATGCTGCCAATTCTTACTCCTATGGCAGCTTTAGATTATGTAGTTTGCAGGTTGAAGGGCACATATGTGCGCAACACTAGGTGGCATCTCATCCTCAAATTTCTATTTTGTCATTTCTGATGCACTCTACAACACTTACGTCTTAAACTCAAATGCACAAAGTTTTATCCCATGCACAAGGCTTATGTAATCGTAATTCATGATGTGAATAATCTTAAGTTTGTATTTGAATACATGTACTTGTATACTCGTGGATAGAAGACAAAAAACTATTAGTTTATGTGCATCAGGGAATGTGAGTAAAATGCTGCAAACCTGTTCTGTTGCAAATATTGAACATCATGAGCTTTAAAAGGTGGCTTATCTTGCAAAACTACAGCAACACACTGAAGATTGCATTACTTTTCCTATGATTACTTATATTGTGCACAACCATCATGGATGAGTAGCACCTAAAAACCTTATTTATAACAACTTTGGAGTAAGAATAAGAAAGGGAAAGCATGAGTAAAGCTTATCAGACTGTAAATTGCAAAAGAGACAAAAACACACTAGACAGGTCTCGGTTGTATTAAATGTTCTAGATGTTTTATTGGTGTTGGTTTCATTTATTTGACACACATGTTCTACTAGTTGTGTATTTTTTTCTTGAATTTCAACCTCTTCAGCCATTTGAGCTAGACCCAGCTTGAGACTGCTGCCCCTTCACCGGTCTCCAATACATACATGCACACAGACATGTGCCGGACTGATCAGCATCAGGACCTGGAATGCACCAGACCTGAATCCAATCAGATAATACACCCCAAGCACATAGACTCGTCGTCACCGTTCACCACATCACGGCACACTTCACCACATCATTCCGGCACACCTGCAGTGACAGGAACCTGAAAGCCTTGGTCGGTGTCTTGCGTCTTTTGGTAAAAACGCAACCTAAAAACCCACATTTCTGTTGCTCTTTAGAATAGCGTCCTGAAAAACCGGCAAAAATAACTGAAACAAAATACAAAAAGAGAGACAGATGTCTCCCAATTTTATTCTATCTCACCAATATTGTTGATGGTCTTCATGAATGTCTCTCTTGAGCTGTTTTTCATCGTGTGTGTGTTTTTTTTATTGTTTCATTTAAATCCAGTATAGAATTATATAGCTTACCTAGAGCACACAGAAAGATTGAGTTGTATTTACCAACTTGGGGGTGTACTGCAATAGTTATTAACAAGGACAATGGTTCACACAGTGCACACAAACAGAGACAAACAGGGCAGGAGGGAAGGGAAGGGAGGGGTGTGAGAGACAAAGGGGGAGAGAGGGGGGACAGGACGCCATGGGGTGTGCTTTGTTAGGCCTAAATGAGGAAAAGCAGCTCTCACATACCTCCCCTCCCGTCTTAGAAATAAAAAAGAAGTAAAATCATCCAACCCCCCTACCCCACATATTAAAAAACAACAACACTGTGGCCGTTGAGAACAGAAAAGAAGGAAAATGGACGCAGTGAGAATGCCAGGGAGATGACCACTACGCTGGTCCTCCACAGACAGGAGACAGAGGCGAGAGGTGGCAGTCGAAGTGGTGTCGGTGGTGGGATCTCACTGTGTGATCTTTTTATCTGTGTGTGATTGGAGGACAAGCAAAGGGTTGGCGTGGGGGAAAAAGAGAGGGGAGCGAAGGTATACAGAAATACAAGAGGGGAGAGGATGGGAAGAACAGGGAGGAGAAGGAGCTGGATGGCCCTTTTTTCCAGAGCGTAGACACTGACTTTGTATCTTTAGCTCATTCAAATCTACATACACAATATGCAGCTGCCGTTTGGTAGATATATTGGTTTATGTACACAGCTGTGACAGAACACATGCAAAGAGTATCATAGGAGATGGGGAGAAAGGGGGCAGGTCAATGTAGAAAGTCGTAAAGGTGCTTTTGCTGTTTTTAATCTTTGGGGCAATTGTGATGAAAATTGCTTCAAAGCGGCTTTTGTCTTTAAGGGGGCAGGGCATCTGGAGGTGTGATTTGCCGGGGATGGAATGACAGGGGGGAGAAATAAGTGGAGGATGTAAGGGGCTTGAGCAAAGATGCTCCATCGATCAATAGTATGTCTCCTTTTCCACCCAACCTGAAGTGCAAATGAGAAAAAGCAAAACACAGGAAAAGTTAACGGTTAATTCAACAAATTTTCAATCATTTTGGAAATATGCACATTTGCATTCTTGCAGCGGTAGATGAGAGAATTAAGACCACTCTATGATAAATAAGAAGCACTAGTCAGTTAGCTTAGACTGAAAACGGGAAGGTCTCTAACCAAATTTACCTAACATCACTGCTAAAGCTCACTAATTAATTGACATGCTGGTAAGTGTCAACTACTTTCTTCAGCAGAGCAGCAAGATACAGCATGAAGTTACAGAAAAATTGAACATTTAATGCATTTGTTGCATTTTAAAGGAAGAGGAAAAACACTCACCCCCAGGGTTCCGACGGAGGAGAAGTTTTCGAACCTCATCATAAACAAAGATGAGAAAACTATAGGGGAATGCACAAAACCACCAGGTAGGCCTGAGGACAAGACAAGAGAACCATTAGAGTTATAAACATTCCAGAAAAGGGATACCTTGTTATATCTTAATATAATATGTGGTAATGGCACGTACTTCAGAGGATACATCCTAAGTGCCACATCCATGCCTGGGCAGTAGGACAGGAAGGCAGCCAGGGCTGTCTCTTCAAAGAGGCCGAAGATTAAGATCTTATTCCTAGATTGAGAGACACAAACATTATTGGGAAGAAAACAATGTGATGCAGAACTTGAGATATCTGTCAGAGTGATTTAGATCATATTTTCACTAACTGCTATTGGTAAAATAAAAATAAATAAAAGAAACAACCAAAGCAATACAACAGATGTCACGTTAGGCTTTGGAAACCCAACAACTGAACAGAAGCATCCATTGGTGTCACAGTGCAGTTCTTGTACTCACTTCATGCCCTGCTGGAACACAGAGTTGCGTCTGGTCTTGCAGATGATGACATCAGCCCACTGCACTACTACAATACTGACAAAGAAGGCTGTGTGACATGTGAACTCCACAATCTTCCTCTGTTCATATGTCTGAGGAGGCAACAAAGGACAGGTGGTAAGATAAAGCAACAAAACATGCAGACAAACAGAAGTTCAACGAAACACACACAAATACTACATGCTTACCCACTGCTGTCCATAGCTGTCTTCCAGGTCATTGACAGAGCGATCATCCCAGTTAAGTCTGATACCTACTAGTCGAGAGGGGAGGAAACCATTTTCAGCCAAGATGACAAAGTAGGAGAAGAATCCACCCAGGGCCTGGATCATACCTGAGGAAACAGATACATACAGACAGACTGAGTTGCAGATTTTTAAATTTCCCAACTTTTTAATGTTCTCTTCACAAACTATTGCGGATAAGTCTAAAGATAATCCAGTCATTGTTGTTTGTAAAAAATGATGAGGGATAAAGTTATTCTGCAGTTCACGCACCGATTTGTCCATAGGCAATGCTGATCAGCCTCTCATTCACAAGCTTGTCCCTGAATGGGTTCCTGGGCTGACGCTTCATGATGTCGCTTTCAGCTGCTTCATAGGCCAGAGAGATGGCTGGAACCTGAGGGAGAAGGAAGGAAAGTGAACTTTTAGTACAGTATGACACATCTACAGGCCCTGTATTCAGTGATGCCTGTGTGTGAGCATAAAGTTGTATTTGTCATATCAGTCAGTGAGTGTTTGATCTGCTCTGACCATGTCAGTTCCCAGGTCAATGCAGAGGATAGTGATGGTTCCCAGTGGCAGGGGAATGTTGACGATGATGAAGAGCAGGAAAGGAGTGATCTCTGGGATGTTGCTGGTCAAGGTGTAGGCAATTGACTTCTTGAGGTTATCAAAGATCAAGCGGCCTAAAGGGGAAAAAGCAGTCAGGTCATGTCACATCCTGAGTTGCACTGCAAAAAATATTAAGTTGTAACTCTGAATCAACAACACATGCTCTGATCCTTTCTTGCACTGGCCCCTTGGGTTTTCTCACCTTCCTCTACTCCAGTCACAATAGAGGCAAAGTTGTCATCCAACAAGATCATGTCTGCAGCTTGTTTGGACACATCAGAGCCTGAGATTCCCATGGCAACACCAATGTCGGCCTTTTTCAGTGCAGGAGAGTCATTCACACCATCACCTGTCACAGCTACAATAGCACCCTGGGAGAGATGAAAGATGAATGGAAAAAAGACAGCAGTTAACCACATAAAACAGATACATTTATTCCACCCTCATTTAGCAAGTTTACCTTGAATTTAAGAGTTCTTTTTGAAAAAAAAATGACCCAACATTCAATATATGCTGCTCTTAAAATTAATACCAGAATATTAAATAAGTCAGTACTTGTTCTGATAAATGTATATAAATGAATACATGAATGTAGTACACTGGCATGAATTTCAACTGCCACTATTGCCATGTGTTACTTTTGGAAACCTTTTTTTAGGAGACCAAAACTAATTTATGTCCCCACCTTTACCCCAACTGCTCGAGGCAGATGGCCGCCCTCGCTGAGGATGGTTCGGAGGTTTTTTTGTCCTTCCCAGCAAATGGGAGGTTTTAGGTTCCTCATAATTTTGCCAAGTGCTTTCTCAAGGAGAATCCAAAGGAAATTTTGGCTTTGTTGGGTTCTCGGTTTAAAACTTATATAACTATGTGAAGTGCTATTAGATGACATATGTTGTGAATCAGTGCTATATAAATATATATTAATTTAATTGATTACTTATATGGCACGTATAAATTAATAAACAAAATAAATGCCGATGTATTTTTTAGATTTTAAACATAAAAACTGCCATATTTAAAAGATTCAAAATGTACTAACATTTTAACAACCTTTTAGTATTTTTTCAAGTTAAGTATTTTATTACACACTTTAGCTGCCATAATTGTTATTGTTGTTAAGAAATGCATTTGATATGATTTGTATATTTTACTTTGTCAAGTAATTATTTTTATTTTGTTAACTGCTCAAGGGAAGCACTTTCTGTTTCATGTTGCAAGGGGGACACTTTTACGTGTGACACGTGATTTGGTTTATCGATGCATTATAAAGTTGCATTATAAAGAAAGGCATAACGTCATACAAGGGCTGAAAGGCGACGTTTGCAAAGGTAAACTCTTTTTGTTTGAAGGAACATTCTTCTTTTTGATCATTTTTTGTGTTTGTGACGAAGCGGACTCATTCCCTCTTTGCGTAAATGCGGCCAGCGAGGTATGTGTCAAATGTTTACCTTGTTTACTTACCTTAAGTTTAGTCTCACCGCTAATATGCATTTATGTATGTTTGTATAAATTTGTGTATGTTTGACAGTTCGACGGTGGGTTTGTATGGAGTTAACTGAAGTCAATAAACCCTTCAGTGCTACAAGAACCATGGTCTCGTCTAATTCCTGGAGGGAGTGATACTAAATTAAACCAAAGCCTTTTGGCGTTTCACAATCCATCTAACCACCTCTCAGAGTAAAAATACGTTTTATGTATCAGTCAGGGACTCTTCACTCAGTGGACAACTAGCACCATCTGCTGTTTTGTTCATGTAATGCTACTTCAAAGTTTAGTCCCTGAAAGAGCCCAGTGTATTTCCAGAAAAGAAAACATTCCAACCTGTCTCTGGCATCCCTCTACAATGATGAGCTTCTGTTGTGGTGAGGTCCTGGCAAACACAATCTCTGTGTGATTCCTCAGGATGTCATCCATCTGATCCTGAGATAGCTCCTTTAGGTCTGTTCCATGAATGACACAGGCCTTGGCATCCCTGAACACATATGTTCAACAATTACTACGGATTTTACAATTTTCTGTCACTCATAAGACCATGTGGTTGTTTGTGTGTGTTTTTCTGTAAACCTTCCTTACCTGGGATTCACCTGGCTGACAGGAATGTTGAGACGAGCTGCAATGTCCTCCACCGTCTCATTGCCCTCTGATATAATACCCACTCCCTTGGCAATGGCCTTGGCTGTGATTGGATGATCACCAGTGACCATAATGACCTATAAGAGCAACAAATATTATTTATATTAGCATTTGTACACTAATTTGTATGATCGAACATTCGTGTGTTGAGCAAAAACAGCTCACCTTGATACCAGCAGATCGGCACTTCCCTACAGCATCAGGCACAGCAGCACGAGGAGGATCAATCATGGACATGAGGCCGACAAAGCAAAGGTTGTCTGTCTGGAAGTTAACATCATCTGTGTCAAAGGCAAAGCCCTTGGGGTACTGGTCCTCCGGCAGTAGCAAGTGGCAAAAACCTGGACACAGAGAAAATGTGTGATTCAGTAGCTGATAATGTTAATCAACTCGTTTTTCCCATCCCGATTTCTACATCTGAAATAACTTCCAATGACCTTCAGCAGAAAATGACATTTCAAAAGCGCCTTGTTTTAGCAATTTAACCAATCTAAGGTGAAAAATTATGTTGTTATGTTATCTTCATAGACAGGAACCAAGCACCATTAACTTAAAACAAAAAACAATGTGTGTTGTCCCACATTTGCCAGTCTGTCAGAATTAATTAGTTGCAGTTATCTGTAATGCATGCAAGGATTTTATTTCAGCACTATTCAACATACTCTGACTGATGTTCTTAATGTTATATAGCACTGATTTTATTGATGTGTCTTAAAATTTGCCTTGATAAAATCCTCTAGAAAGAGAAAATAGTTGACCCTCTTATGCTAAATAAACCCTTAAAAACCTATGTTGCAGATGCATGAAAATACATTTTTACAACAGCTGTTTTTAACAGCTTATGAGAAGTTGATGCTTGTATGATTTTTACAAGACAGTGACATGATGGTGTAACAGTAAATGGGCATAAGCCAAATAAGCTATGATGCAATGACTAAAAATGTTTTTAAAATGCAACTTTTGCACAATTGAATTACATTATGGTATGAGGCATTTTCTAATTACATGTAACAAAATCCCCTTTTTTTCTTTTTGAACTCCATGATCAAACCATCTATCTTTACCTCTCACCAGTTCTCGTTATTCTTACCCAGCACTCTCTCTCCCAGTCCTCCAAGCTCCATGTAAGCATTCTGGAACGCTTCCTTCATCTCCTCATCCATAGGCTGCTCCTTGCCCTGTAGCATGATGGTGGCGCAACGATCTAGGATCCTCTCCGGGGCTCCCTTCATTACCAGCAAGTAGCGATTGTCATTGGGATCCTCTGTTTCATGCACTGAAAGCTAATAGAGGAGAACAGAGATTAGAGTCAAGAAAAAACCCTGTGATGCATTATATATCAAATGGATTGGCATTATTAGTTTTGTTAGTCATCAGTTGTGTACACACAGTTACATTTCTCACCTGATATTTGTTTGTGGAGTTGAAAGGTATCTCAGCCACCTTCTTATTCTTGTCCCTCATGGCCCTCACTGAGCCGCAGGACAGCTCGATACACTTCAGCAGGGCTGACTCTGAGGCATCACCAGCCACGTCACGCTTCAGGATGGCCACTGAGTCTTGTCCAGCTTTAAACTGTGCACGGTTACACAGCGCAGCGATACGAGCTAGAGACAGCCATGTTACTGAACTCTTGTCAAACGAAGCACCTGGAGAAGAAACACGAGAGTGGGTGTTAGAGTTGTGATGATGTCTAGTAATCGTTAAATCATTTTACAGTTGTAACATATTTCAGACATCAGAGGTGCCTGCGTGCCCTTTCCTCACTAACCTGACTGGTCCTCGGTGGTGTCAGCCTCATGGATCTGGTTGTCAAACCACATGTGGGCCACTGTCATTCTGTTTTGGGTCAGGGTGCCTGTCTTGTCAGAGCAGATAGTGGAGGTGGAGCCCAGGGTTTCCACAGCTTCCAGATTCTTTACCAGGCAGTTTTTTTTAGCCATACGCTTGGCAGTCAGAGTCAGACACACCTACAAACAAATACATTTCTTAAATCATCTCAGTAGTAATTTGCATTTAGATGGGTCAACTGTGAAGCTACACATAATAATAACTTCCCTGTTCCTGTTGCTAAATTCAGTGAGTATATGGCACAATAAAATAAGTCTTAAAGTATTCTTAAAGCATCTTTTAAAGTGAAAGAAAAATACAATAAAAAGTATTGAAATGATTTACACCATTACATTTAACAAAATAGAAAAAACGTAACAAAAGAGCTACAGACAAGGTAAGCACTTAAATCAGCAATCACAAAGAAATTAAGGGATAAATTAAAGACAGTTAAAACACTGATGGAATTATCTAGTTACAGTCTCACTTACAGTGACTGTGGCCAGTAGTCCTTCAGGCACGTTAGCCACAATGATGCCAATGAGGAAGATGACCGCCTCTAGCCAGGTGTAACCCAGGATGATGGCCAGGATGAAAAATGTGACACCCAAGAAGACTGCCACGCCTGTGATGATGTGAATGAAGTGCTCGATCTCCTTGGCAATGGGTGTTTTGCCGGTCTCCAAGCCAGATGTCAGAGTAGCAATGCGGCCCATGACTGTGCGGTCTCCAGTGCAGATAACAATGCCACGTGCTGTACCTGGCATAGAAAAAAACAGAAAGATAATAGGCTATGTGATTTTTTTGTATAGCTGTTTCTGAGATAAAACAATAAATTTAAGTATAAGAACAAAGGGTGTTAAATGTGAACTTAATCACTTAACTTAATTAGGTGACTTTAAACACAGCCACAGTCAGACAAATTAATAACAGCATGCAGTGCTATTGCCATTGCAATAATACCTTCAACACAGTTGGTAGAGAAAAAGGCAACGTTTCGGGTCTCCAAGGGGTTGTCATGGGTACAGTCAGGTGACCTGCTCTGAGGTTCTGATTCTCCTGTCAGAGAGGAGTTATCCACCTATTGAGCAACAGAAAAAGTAAAACATGTAGTAATGTAAGACAAAAAGCAAGATTTTGAATGCCTGTGTGCATTGTGAATATGCATGTATGAGAGTGTGTGTGTGTGTGTGTGTGTGTGTGTGTGTGTGTGTGTGTGTGTGTGTGTGTGTGTGTGTGTGTGTGTGTGTGTGTGTGTGTACCTTGCAGCCATGAGCTGAAACCACCCTGATGTCAGCAGGGATCCTGTCTCCTCCCTTCACTTCAATCAGATCTCCAGCCACTACTTCTTCAGCGTTAATCTGTACCTTCTCACCCTCACGGATCACCAATGCTTGCTGTACAGACACATCAGTGACTTGTTAGAAAAACATTCACACACATTGGACACTTGCTAGAAAAGGGTGTATGGGGAGTTACAGGAGGCAGAAAAGACCTTTTTAATTCCTTCATGTGAAAAGATTTCCTGCAGGCATTGTTTGATTGTTCATGCTATGAGCAAAGAATTCCTGATATTTAAAGCATCTTAAATCAGTATTCCTAATTACTATTTTCAGACTGAAAGTGTCAACAATCAGTGGCAGTGGAATAACAGTTTGATATAGACCTTGAGTGGCATAATAAATATTACTGTAGCAGGAGATGCATGTTTCAATTATGCAAAACTTGTACCTTAAATCACATTAAGCTACAAGGTATTTACAGTCTGTACTTTGTGGTGCCTGCCAACTGTTTCTAAAAATCCTAAATAACCTTTGAAGGCTGTACAGCTATTATTCAAAGGTGAGAGAGGTCATTTAAAAAGGATAACTTCATAAATATGCATTTTTGGGGTCGAGCGCATGTTTACCTGAGGCACCATGTTCTTGAAAGACTCCATAATTTTGGAGCTCTTGGCCTCTTGGAAGTATGAGAAGCAACCAGTGATGATGACGACAGCTGTGAGCACAATACCTAGATACAGCTGGGGGTAGACAGAGAGAAATGTAAGCATATGTAAGCGTGGGCGGCGGGAAAGCAGTGGGTACGATATGTGAGATGCTGGAATTATTTTTCCGAGGTGTTATTTATGTCAGTATTTCAGAGTGTGCAAAATGTGTTAATCAGGTGCAGATGCAACAGACGTAAATATGTCAGATATCGTGAGATGAATTGTGCGTATGTGTGGGGATTGCTCACATTGTCGCCTGCTGGATCATCCTCAGTGGCTGCCTGAATGGCGTAGGCCAGAAAGCAGAGGATGGCGCCGATCCACAGCAGGATGGAGAATCCACCGAACAGCTGGCGACAGAATTTCACCCATTCTGGGGTGGTGGGAGGAGGGGTGAGAGCATTGGGACCATCCCTGATCAGAAACTCTGCTGCCTTGGCATTGGTCAGGCCCTGGAGGGAACATAGAGGCAGTGAGATACAGAGTAAGCAGACAGGTCTGCACTGGCACAAGGCAAAGAAACTTTTTTATTTTAGTTTATTCACATTGTCATGTTTTCTCAGTATGGCTTTTGGAGTCCAGTGGACTACAGAACTGGATCATCAAGCAATTCTAATAGACCAAAAGATGTACTCTAATGCCACCTAGTGGATAACTGGGGATACTGCTTCAAACCATATATGCGTAATATGTCAAGTCACCTGGACAATGTCAGTCTGGTATTTCCTGCATACTTCTTCTACGGACATCTTGTGTTCCGTCTGTAAAAAACAAAATTAAAAAAAAAAAACAAAAGACACAGATTAATACTCTGCATTGTTCAGAACTATGTTGCTGTTTTATGCATGCAAGGAAATTTAGTATAAAATAGCCTAAATTGAACATGAATTATGCTAATTTGTAGCAGGATTTTTGCTGTTTGAACACCTAAAAAGTTAACTACATACAAGGTAATTAGAATTTCACTCCATGCATGCAGTTCACCTGAGAGACACGGGTATCAGGGCAGCCAGGTTTGGCGACCCTGGTGTCTGTTTCTTGCACTGAAATGTGGGATCAAACTGACAACTTCTTGATAACAATTTACCATTTTTCCCAGCAAAAATACATTATTTTAACTGTATGAAAAACAAATTTATTCTCTTAAAAAAAAAAAAAAAGCTGTCATTTGAATTTCAATAACTATATCCTGCAAGGGGATGTTTTTCAAAATGCATGGGTGGCATAAACAACCTTTAAAGACACTGGAGAAATTTTCACACCAATTTAATCAGCATTTGACCAACAGAATCCAAAGTAAATTGACCACAAACATTATTTTTAGGTCTGTTTTGCAAGTATTCTGAGAAAACAGGAGGTTTTACTTACAATAGGTACTTCCTTCTTCAGGTCATCCATGTCCTTGGTTGCCCCCTTCTTCTTCTTGGGGGATCGGTCATCTTTGTCCTGTGTGGTGGCAACGCGGTAACTGTCTGACCGTCCATACTACAGACACACACACATGTTTTATACATGCCCTTGGACTAAATTAAGGGGTTTTCAACTATTCTCTGGTTATGTAAAATCCACCAACAATTATACAATTATATAAGCCAGTGGGCTTTACTGAATACCCCTCCATGTTTCTCTGTTTCACTACAGAGTAAATGTTGTATCCTTGTGAAGTGGCCTTGTGTGACAGGTAGCATTTCTCAGAAAGTTAGAATGTCCATTATTTTTAGTTCATGAGGAAGATATTAGATGAAACGCATAAGAATAGGCATATGAGAAAGGAAAATGCATTACCCTGGTAGCTCCGTTTCACTTAAACAAAAATATCTACATTAAATGTCACCTATCACAACACATCAAACACAACTGTTTTGCACCAATACCCTGATGGACACATCAAAACATAGTCAGGTGCAGATGATTTAACCAGTAGGATTTGACTCATTGCTTCCTGATCCTTTTCATTTAGTTATCTGGCAGCAAACACCAACAATGTGAGAGAGAAAGAGAGAGTAGGAAAACTGCACAGACTCAATACAGGCTTTTTTTAAAAACAGATAATAGCATGTTTTACAATATTACACCACATGCATCAGAGACACACTGATGACAGGATTCACAGAAAATTAAGCCACAAGTAAAAACATACACATAAATGTCTTTAGATGTGTTTCTTACTATAACCATCCCTTTATAAAATTGGCAGGTGTCATTAAACCAGACATAAGAGGCTATTAATAACCCTGATTTAATCTACCACTGCACATTCTAGTCCTCTTAGGTCTATAACTGTAACTCTAGCCCTTTGTCCGGAAGAGCAGCCTGACCGCTGGTACACATCAATACAAATGTGCCTCATTTAAAGGTCAGAGGTGACATGGAAAGGGAAAAAAATTACCCCCAGGAGGTGTGAGTGGGTCCCAATAGACAGGCCCTTCATTGACACAACCCAGTCATCAAGGAAACTACGCTGGGTGTCGGATCAATGGAGTCAGTGATATATTGATGACTTAAAACAGGGGTTTGCAAACCTGACAAAGTAAGTGTAGACAGAGTGAATCCAGCTGACATGGATGACATAATTTGATCTCAGTCAGATAATCCATGAGGGCAATCATCTTAAGAATAAGGTGTGTATTTCAAAATAACAGAAAATTACATGAAGAGTAAAGTTTTACTCACAGCTTAAGTTTGATGAGGTACTCGCTGTGTGCTTCGTCACATGAAATAAAACTCACTGGTGAGCTGAATCACTAAGGTAAGCACTCTATCTGGTGATACAGCCAGGATGTAACAACCAACAGGAGTATAAATTGTAAAGCTAACTGCTGCTTGACTGCTTTGTTTGCATCTGATACCATAAGGCAGATATTTTATACACAGGTAAAAGCTGGTCTGGCCTTTAACATAATTCTTTAAAGCATGTTTACTTTAAAAGAAGTCCAAAACAAACTGATATATTCACAAAAGCATCTGTGCAGGAGTATGAATTAAGACTCCACACATGTTGACAGACAAAGTCACACACCCAAACCACACCTAAACATACACACCAGCAGCAGCAGGCAAAATGGAAATAACAGAGATCAAGTTGCCACTGCATTTCCCACTTGAGCTGTAATTGTGCTACCATTGTGTAAAACTCTTGTGAAATCATGTCTCTACATATTCAAACTCGATGTGGTTACCAAGACCTGTCTTTCTGGTTTGTCGCCATAAGAAACGCTTGATGAAATGACTGAAAGATAACAACTCTCACTGACTTAACTATGGAGGGCAGGCTGCTCAACGACCACTTCTGAAGTGAAAACAAACAATGAAACCACTCTTTCAAGCACGTCAGGCAGAGAGTAGCATGTCAGCGTGGGGGAGCTGTTTTACCTAACTGCAAATACGCACCCACACACACACACACACACACACACACACACACACACACACACACACACAGTTCTGCAACAAAAGAGCAGGTGAGCAAATCTCTTGCTGCAGCAAGAACAGGCAGGCCTGGTGATGTAGAGGCTGCATAGAATCGAGAGTGATGCAGTGGAAAATTACTGCTGCCGATCCCCTCTGAGACAGACCCTGGATGTGTGTGTGTCTTAATGTATGTGTGTCTGAGAATGACAGGGAGGTTGTGGGGGTCTGTTTTTACATACAGACAAATGCGTGTATTATGTCCAAGTGGTATTCATTTTAGATTAAAAAAGTGAATAATTACTCCATATCTCTTTGTAGAGATCCTTAACATGGCAAGATTTAGATTTATTCAATTGTAATTTCACACCACAGTTTCAGTGATGACAGTGAATGTATAAATTCACAGCTGTTTCATTGCTGTGGCTAGTTTTTCTCCACAGATAAAGTGGAAATGTACTTTTAGAAAGCATTCAGCTCAGTTAGCTCAACGGTGCAGCTGTTTCTCTAGGAGGCTGCATGCTTGAATTCATATTACAAATACAGACAGTTCTTTCCTTTTATGTTGCACACGAGCACGTGTAAATAAGGCCAGAAAAGAGAGGTGGTTGGCAGGGAGGTGGAGTCAAGCGGCAAACAAAGAGAGATGTGGTGAAAAGTAAAGACTGGTAGAGACGGATGTGAACGGGGTGGATGACAGACAGGACTAGGCACATGGAAAAGGAGACATCAGTGGGAGGTGAGAAGTAGGGACAGATAAAGAGAGAGAAAGGCAGATGGAGAAAGGATCAGAGAGTGAGTGAGAGAGTGAGAGGAGCCGCTGTCACCCTTCTCTCATGCTTCTAATTAGATATTGACCAGCAGTCTTTGTCTGCTGGCTCTGTGTCAGTGTTTGACCCGCAGTGACCCCACTCAAATAAATTGCACAACCTCACTTATGGTGTATGTCTGTGTGCGTGTCACTTTGAGTGTGTGTTCTCATATGCTAATAGATTATTTTCTCACTCCCGGTGTCTGTGTGTGTACTTAACTGTATGTTCATTTGCAGATATGAATCAGCATTACTCACAGAGAAAGGAGATGTCGCAAGCTTATCCTTTGTCTCTGTTTATAGTATGTTGAGAAAGTTAAGTGCACACCTGTTTGCCTATCTATCTATCTATCTATCTATCTATCTATCTATCTATCTATCTATCTATCTATCTATCTATCTATCTATCTATCTATCTATCTATCTATCTATCTATCTATCTATCTATCTATCTATCTATCTATCTATCTATCTATCTATCTATCTATCTATCTATCTATCCAATCTGTTTTCAAATTTCTCTATAAATGTCCCTAATTTTAACTACTGAACTAAGTCAGTAGAGTGAGATTATGTCCATATTTTGTGGTTTACAGTCCAAGTATCTTCTCTTACACAGCAAACATGTGCAGCCTGTGTGTGTCCGTATGGGTGTCCAGCTGTCTCACACAGCTCTGGGTAATTTAATGAGCCCCTTCTGTCCTGAGGAAGGAAACAGAGACTTAGGGCTGGAATTACAGACGCTCACTCTCGCACAAGCACACAGAGAAAAAGAATAACAGACAGATATGTCCATGATATCACCAGGAAATGGAAAGATTTCATTGCTGTTTATGGACTACATAGTGTAATCCCTCACATCCACATACATATAGGTCTATTAAAATGCGCTGAAAAATATAAATAATGCAGTTAAGCCACTGTTTCATGTATCTCCCTGTTGCCTTCAATCGAATCATAAATTATTTTGCAGGCCTGCTCTGACTAACCAAACTAAACCCTGCAATTTGCCCTCATGTGAACAACACTGATGAATGAATGTGTTTGTGGGGCAAGTAACCATGGCGATCGGCATGGTCATTGGCATGGCGACAAAGCTCAGCAGGCCTTGTACACCTCGGATCCCCTGATGTGATTCGGGATAAGTAATAATTGACGCATCTGTAACTGGACACTGTATTCACTGCTGTATAACACGGACAGGCAGTTGTGTGTGTTAGTGTGTTCTTATGCCTGAGTGTGTCTATGTGAGCAGAGGTGAGTCATTGTACTGGCTACAGTCTGTATGTGAAGTGTCTACACGCATTGCGGCAGAAAAGGTGAGGAAGATCTAGAGAGAATGAAAGTGAGACCTATTCACTGTGCAATAATTTGATAAGACATCAAAGATAAAACTAAAACTTAGAAGAAGAGAGACCTGGCGCTGTAAAAGCTTGAAAAAATTGTCACTTAACAGTGCATTTTCAAATGTAAAAGACTGGGAAAATACAAGACAGATTTAAACTTCTTCGACGCCATGAAACTACAGTTAAATATGGAAGTAAAATCAAGTGACAATACTCCGTTATGCTGTGCACATCATGTACCCATTAAATTAGACGTTCAGCCTGGGAGTGGCACCTGAGAGGAGAACTATCGTGTCAAATATGTTGGGACAACAGGCTGAGGCTTGCAAACTGATGGCGGATTTGATTGTGACTGGGAAGCTTTTTTTCTTCCTCTTTAATCGCACTCATATGAACCCCTGCAGCAGACTACAAACTGTTGTGCAGGTTTACACAAATGAAAGAATGTTGTTGTTGTTGAGCTATTCTTTTGTCCTCAAGTAGAAGTCAGATGAGGAAGTGGTTTGTAGGTGGACTAAAATACCCCTCTGCTCCATTTTGTTCCTGTGTTACCATTCTGCACCCACCACAGCATTAGTCATACTCATGTATGAGTACATATGACTTTCCTCATTGTACTGGGCAGCTGCATGGAGGGATCACATCACTGATCATGTGAGAGCTGCGTCATGGAGTTTTTGGATGTTTTTCACTTGACTGTAGAGTGTTGAAAAGACAAATACATGACAGGTTGTCTGTGTCTTACACACTGTCATTTCATTTGTGCTCTGGCCACATACCAGGTTAGTCAGAATATCTAAATTTAAAGCAAAGCCAGTGGTATATAGCTTCTGTGTTTCTTTGAACATAACATGAGGTGGGTGCAGGGCCCAGTCCAGGTCATTTTAACCTCTTGTAAATTGTTACTGATGTATTCTTAAGGCTTATTTTAATGATTATGGGGTTTCCATCACCCTTTGGTTTTGTTGGGTTCTCTTTATACATTTTGTCAGGTCTTCACCTCAATGTGTGAAGTGCTTTGAGATGACATGTTACGACTTGGCGCTACATAAATATAATGGAAACAGAAATTTTGTTGCCACTATCACCTCTACGAAACTTTGAATTCAACATTTTAAACACCTAAATGAAAAAAAAATTAAAAACTAGTAATAAAATGTCTAGAATGTCAAAAGGTATACATACACAATTTTAATCTTGTTAAACTGTGTGCGTTGTTCAGAATCAAATCTCTGGAATGTTACTATAACTGTAGCATGTGTATGTTTTCATGCATGCTTGCGTGTGAGTGTGTGCAATCCTACAAGGTCATCTGGCCATCTGCTGTTTCTTAGAGCAGGATGAGAGGGCTCTGGCCCACAGTAGAGGGCTCAGGCTGGGAACCAAGGGACATGGCTGTTGGGATTAGCTAGTCTGATTACTATACTGGATTAGCCCTCTATGCTTCTCATTCTCTTTGTGTCTCTCTCTTACTCTTCCTTCTCTACCATTCCCTCTCAAACGCATAAATGACTACTGCTGGGTAAGGAAATTATCAGATGGTTGCTTTCAGAATTTAGAATTTAGATGCCTTGACAAATGATTTCAAGATATTTGTTTCACTTCTCTGTATCATCCTTGAGAGTGATGTAAAGGCTTCTCATCATTCTCTTTAACAAAGTGAACAGGCATCAAAAGGAGGAGATTCCAGATATCAGATATGAAGACGAAAGAGGAAAGAAGGCACAAAACCTTTGGAGGAGAAACAGAGACTACAACAGCCTAAAACTACTGAGTGGCAGTTAAAAGTAAAAACTACATGTAACGGATTGATCGATGGAACAGAAATAGATTTTTTTAAAATAAAAAAGTCTAGGGCTGATTAAGACAACTGTTCTCACATAGTCTGTCTTATGTTTCCTCAAATAATTAAAAATAATCAAAAGCAAGAAATGTAACTACACAGAAATCAAACTGAAAAACCCAATTTCATTTTTAAACCCTTTCACCGTCCTCAGCTCTGCTTCCTCTTGTCTCTATGTCAGTCCTGTCATCATCTCATTTGGTCATCCTAAAGAGAGAGAGTGTAATTGTGTAACTTTAGATCTGTACTGTCCAATAATCAGAACTGTGAAGAAATTCTACTATTGTCTGTGTTTCTTTGTCTGCATGTAGGTGTGGCCTCAGCTAGATTAGAAGTGTAAATCTTGATTTTTTTTTTGGCACTACTAAAGGACATGGCATCCTGCTATGGTGTGAGAGAGGGCACC
This sequence comes from Amphiprion ocellaris, assembly GCF_022539595.1. Taxonomy (NCBI): domain Eukaryota; kingdom Metazoa; phylum Chordata; class Actinopteri; family Pomacentridae; genus Amphiprion; species Amphiprion ocellaris. Next base: position 22,270,766 of record NC_072774.1, read on the forward strand.
TTTGGACTCGCCACCAGGCAGGTGGTCACAAAGAGATGTTCATGCACACACATCCATGCATACAGCTGACTGCACAACTACCCACATCACCATTGGATTCCAAGGCAGAATCTGTTCAGTCCAGTACATCAGACAATACACAAATGTAATGGAAAATCATCTGGAATCCATTTACTGTTAATAATAAAACTACTTGGAGAGTACTGTAACTCTGTCACTTTGTGGAATCACTAAGTCTAACAAAATTCAAAGAATGTTTTGGAGTTTTAACAACTCTTTGTCTATTGTGGCTGCCCAGTGCTACATATTGGGCTTTGATGTATTCAGACAGAGACACACACATCTCCAGGACAACAAAGTGAATTAGTCACGTTGCTGTAGTCAGGCAACCTACCCCTTCTTTATGGGAGGCCATCAGCACTTTAATGCTACAAAACTGCTGGTTATATCAATCACTATGCCTACTGTTAGCTTTTTTTTTTTTTAAGTAATATATAAAGGAGACAGCACTGACCTTTACATTTTATTAGCATTACACTAGCTACTACTGAGCTCATTGCTCAGGCCTAGTCCTGTTAGTCTCATGCTAGTGATTGAGCTAAACGCAGGTTTGTTGCTGAGGTAAAAAGAGAAATCTGCACTTTTCTTTAGCAGAACTCTCAATAAGGAAATTGTCCTCATTATAAATGATATGTATAGGTCAAAGACCGTCAAGTGGCTTAAATGGGACAATGGGAAATATTTTTAAAGGGTCGCCATATTGAGCTTAAATGACCAATAGGCCACAGGTCCAAATCACCAATCAGTAAAACTGTGCAGTTGTTCAAATCCCATGTGGACAAGCTTTCCCATTGGGTCCTGTAACGTGTAGGACAGATCAGGCAGGCTACAGTGCAGCCTATCAGCATCAGGCAGCAGGTGCAATGGGGAGGGATGTGCAGCACTCTGCACCAAACTTAGGGCTGGGCCTCTGCAGCGGCCACACACTTCAAACTCCAGAATTATCCTCAATAACACCTTCTAATTTATTTTCTATCGCTGCAACACATGTAACTAGTGTCCATATAAAAGGACATACTGTTTTAGTGACTTTTTACATCATGAAGCCATTAGGAAGTCCGGTCAAGGCCATACAGAGAACCTGACACTAACAGGAGCTTCTCCTCCATACTCCAGCTCTCTGAGCAGCACAGCCACACCCCATGTCACCAGCCATTATGACCTTCTAATAAACCCTCAGTGCTACTACAGCACTTGCATGTTTCTACAATCATTTCCTGGCCCACCTCCACCGCATCTCAACAACCTCTCCACTACCACACAAAACATTTAGTCAGAAATGAATGCCCATCCCTTCTCTCCCTACTCCATCTGCCTCCTCTCCCCTGATAACCAATCCCACAAGATGCAGCAAGAGGAAACATGAGCCATGGTAATGTGAGACTCAGGTCATTATCCTGTAACAGGATACACAGCCGGGCAGCCCTTCCCTTCATACACCACCTCCCTGGCTTTAAATCCCTCTCTATTTCTCTCACTACACCTGCAGACTAGTCACTACTTATCTGACCCCCCCCCGTTCTTTTTTTTCTCTGAGCAGTGGCTCCCTCCCTCCATATCTGTCACGTGTCTGAAGGTGAAAAGCAGAAATCGATGTACAGCCCTTCATCCACATCTCACTTTACATTCCTGTTATAGACTTATCAGTTTCACTCACTGTAAGGTACAGCTGTGTCAATGGAAGAAGAACAGTGAGGAAGATGAGAATGTGACGTGTGTCAATGAAAGCACTGTCTTTGTTTCGGGACGTATTTCCATTTTTAGTACAGCTATCTTGATACCTGACAAAACGTATCGGTTGTCCCTCTACTCCGTGTTCTCTGCAACGTTCTTCACACATGTTCAAGCTGTACTCTGTAGCATCACTGCTGTCTCTTGACCCGGTCTTCTCTGCGTGTCTCCTCGGGCCAGCCTATCACAGCCCTTTACAGGGAATTTCCACACCAGAGTCCCCGCCCCCGGTTTGACGCAGAAGGCACCGTCGCAAGCGATGCCCCTTGCGGCCTTGGGAAAGGACAGCTGGCAGTGCCATCGCTCAGTGCGCCAGTGCGGAATTCTCAGAAGACAGACATAGAGACAGAGTTGTGAACGTAATCCACAAGCGACAACTAGGCCTAATGAAATAATCCAGCACTCCATCCCTTCTTCCATCTATCCGTCCCTTTTCCCACTCAGGGTCACCTCAGCGCGCAAAGGGCGAAAGGCAAAGAAGTACCCTTCACAGATCGCCAGGGGTCCTTACATTCTCATTCAATTCTCCTCTGAGCCTCTGGAGAGATGTGGCATCTTGCGACATGACACGCCATTCTGTGTGTCTCTCCCTCGCACTGCTTAACCAAACTACCACACAGCAGCAGCAGTACGTGCGTAAGCACTTTTTGCACTCCCTTTTGACGCAGTGCCCACTGCCGCTGCCGGGTTAGCTTCCACATTTGAATTAAACGAAGACTCTGACAAGGACCGGAGCACCCCCACCCCCATCAATCCCAGCCTCTCTCTCTCTGTCTCTTCAACCTATCCTGCATCTCGGTCATCTCTGCCTCGGATGCTGCAGGGGCATCAGCTGGTGGAAATGCGATGACACCGGCTTGCACCGGCCGTACAGCTGCTCCTCAGCACCGCATGGCTCCACTGTCTGCAGCGTCATGCCGCTGCAATGCTCAGCGGGCACACAGGCCACAAATTAAAAATTACAACTCCTTTGGCAGGATGATGATGAAGCAGAAATTGCGCAACAGCTCACACCGACTGTCGCCTTGGGTTATGGCTAGTATTTTTCCACCGTGCTCCACTGATCAATTTACACAGCTAATAAGTGAACGTAGCCTCGATAACCGGACACAGATCGGATGCGTTGAATGATTCAATGGATGTGCGCAGTAGACGAGAACTCTCTAAAGTCACAGCCTATAACAAACTTAACTCTAACGAACACATCGTGCCGGACGCATCGTTCGGTTAATCTATAGTGTGTGTAAATGTGTCCACTGCTGGCGATTATCGAATCCCTGTTATGTCACAAATTAAAGGGGAAATAAGCTGGTGAGGCGCTTATTCCCGGTAACCGCATTATGACGCACGGGTCATGGAGGGTGCCGAGGATGAGACTGCTCAGCTGATACTGTCCACTGGAAGGACGCGCTGGGGCTCAGCATCTCGCATGTTCACTGTCGGATGGTTTCTCTTGTGCGGAAGACCAGAAGACCAGAGAGAGGGGGAACTAAAGCAGCTGGGTTTAAAAAAGCAGGAGACGAAAGTAGGGAGGGGGGAGGGAGGGAGGGAGGAGGAGGGGGGGTTTCGATGGCAGCGAGTGCATAAAGGACGTCACGATACACTGTGATCAATGCTGTCCGAAAAAATTAATACAGCGCGAATCTATAACTCCAAATATAACAAAACTGTTTTTTTTTTCAACTACAGGTTAATAACAGGTAAAGATGCCTCCCCCCCTCCATCCTCCTCCCACCCCACCCCCCACGAGAGCGCACTCTGGAAGAATAAACCGATTAGGCCCTACCATGGCTGGCAAGGTTATAGCCGTGTCAAAGCAAGGCCTAACACGCATGTAAAAGAGTACATTTAGCGCGCCGACAACCTCTAAACCAGCACGGATCTACTCTACTCATCTCGCGTGACTTTTAGCAGTAGTTTTTAAATGTGCATTTTGGCACAGGGTGTACTGACTAAACCAATCAGAGGGAATTAGATGAGCTAATATGATATTCTGGCTCAAATCAAAACATGCCAAAGTCAAAGCAGTCCATAGACACTGCTCTCTACCTCTGCATTAGACAGGAGCTTGTGGCTACATCAATTTGTCGCAGTCTAGGAGACCAGGGTAAAACAGAGTTCCGCATTAGAGTCAATGTCACTCAGACAAATAGTGTTTCCATGAAGGGAATAAAATCAAATCCTTCCCCAGTTTGATTTTTTTTCTCTTTTTTTGCGAGATGTCAGGCCACCTCTCACTTCTCAGGCCACTTCAGGTGGATTACAACGCAGTTAAAAAGTTGGAATCGTCAGTCTTACCCCCATGTTGGCGCAGTCACTCTTCTCCTCTCAGGTGATGCACGGCTTGAGAGGTGTCAGCCCCTCACGTTGAATTATATCAAAATGCCTTGCCTTAAAAAAACAACAAAAGAAGATACGCTCAGTTGTTATTAGTTGCTTAGATGAATGGGGAAAAAAAACAAGGGGAAATGACGTTAGACAAGTTGGCCTATCTATAGGTGCGAAAAAGAGCTTTCTCAGTCTTAATAAGCTGCCTCTCAAACCTTTAAAACGGTTAGGCTACAAGCTCCCTCTGTGAGACGCGTTTCAAATGAAATTTTGCGGTCTCAAGCGGAGCATCACGCGAGAATCCGCTTCCCTCCTCTGCTCTCTGATACTTGCGGTGAAAGACCGGCGAAACTACCGAGCCGCAGTGCTACCTTTTCAGCACTTGATCTCCCTCCGCGCTTCTGCCGGCTGCCGCAGTACTCCGTTCCTCTAGCCGCACCACTCCGCCAGTGGACGAAACGCACCCTCGAGCAAATGGGTGAACCGAGGGGCCAGTTACTCCCGCCCACCGCTAACCCGGACGGCCAATCATAATTCGGAGCGTCTCATCGGCATTGGCATCGCTGGCCAGTTGGTTTCATCTCAGTCTACAAGCGAGCCAATAGAAAACCATTTCGCCCCTCCTGCTTTACTGCAGAATTCCGAGGCTTTCAGCCAGCAGCATCGCCAGTCTCTAGGCTGAAATTTTGTATAAATGGACGCACAAGGTTAGATCCTAGTTGTCGTGATTGTGTTTGTTCTTCATGTAATGTATTTATGTAACATAAAATAGTAGGTCTGTGTGCATTAGGCTATTGCATGTGATAAGCGCCCCTGGATGTCTCATCGGTCGTGTTGGTCCTATCATGAGCATGTCGTGCAGCTCCATAGGCTATGTCACCTTAGTAGTAGGGTGCAGCAGACGAAGGAGACAGCAATACATCCATATGTGTGTGTGTGGGGGGGGGGGGAAATTGCAGGTAGAAATGATGAGGGTGAATCCAGAGTTGCAGGTCAGTACACAGTTCACTGCACGTCAGGGACATGGTGGGAAGCCCAAAGCAGCCTGCAACCTATATGCTTATATCAGCAGGTGTAGTTGTGACCATGCAGTGTGAGCACCTAAGCTGCTGTAGAGACACTGAGTGACAAAGTGGAAGTGAAAGAAAGAAATCTGACCAGGCTTGTTTCTGTACTGGAATTATTTTACCAAGCTCAAGAGTCTTAACTAAGAGCCGTAACTTTGCTTTACATTTACTGCTTTTGTAAAACTGTTGAGATGTGGGTCGTGCACATACCTGCACTGTGACAGAGCTGGTATAACAAATCAGACTGCATTCTTTAAACACTGGACGGGCAGAAAGATATAGAAGTTACAATAAACAGACAGACAGAGGTATGCTAAGGGGTGAAAACAGTGTAGTTGAGACAGGAAACAAACGGGTTGATGGACAGATGTGTATTGTTCAATATCAGTCCCAAAAAGTGCAAAGACAGAGAGCGTGAAAGAGAGGCAGAGGACGGGCAAGAGCAAGGGAGCTGCCCCATATGCAGCAGTGAGCTGCTATTGCAGGCCTTTTAGTCCCATTCTTCCTCTGTGCTTTTCACTTGCGATGCTGCAGTGAGAGCACACGCAAGGCATTTAGTTGCATACCCGCACACATGCATGCATGCACTGCAATGCCTGATTTGCAAGGGAAAGCTGCGAGTCACGCCTGCTGTCCCTGCAGCAGATTGTTGTTATGCCTCACTGCCTGCCTTGCTGTGGATCCAGGCATTGACTGTGTAGCACCATGACACTCCAAACCATCAGAGCGAGGTTAGCTCGGGGTTGGACGACTGTCCAGCTGTAACACCCTTCAGAAATGCTCTTATGGTGTGGTTAGTTTATTTAGGGGAGAAGACTAACTAATGTCACAAATGGAATTAAGCAATGAGTATTCATATTGTGTGTGGTTGTTTGGTGTTTTTGCAACCACCCTGAGCTGCCCAGGTGGGTAGAGTAAGATTTCAAGCACACTTTATTTTGACACTTTGATACATGTCACCCATCCAACACTAATAAGATGTTAAAGTACAATATATGTTGATAGTTTATTGCATTATTGGTTTCAAAGAATAACCTGCCCAGTTTATAAAATGGGCTTTCATGTCGGTTGTTGATCTTTTGGCACCCACTGTTTGGCCTCTAGAATGTTAGCCCTTAAAAAGCACTGCTGGTACTATGAAATGTCGCATAAGTATGAATATTTAGCCAACAAAATGTATGATTTATGACCAAAGAACTCATTCTAGGAACGGTGTCAGTCAGGCATATGGAAATGAATTGTCATTAGTGTAGACTCTTTTATTCTATCACCGCAGTAATGACAGTATGAATGCCTTGTAGTAAAAATAATCCAGCTTCAATGCTTGTCAGAACGTACCACTGAAACTTAAAAATATAATGTCTTCCTAAAGTGAAAGCAGTTTGGCATCATAACATTGTAATGATTTCTCAGAAGCTTTATTTGCAAATCTATGCGAGGAATGTACAAAATAACAGCAACACAATAAACAGACTTTCATTTAAAAAAAACAAAACTTGACACTCGGAAAATTCTGTGTTTTGTGAGACTGTAAGAGAGCTTAATTAAATATGATGGTCAGTGTAAGGTGGTGGCATGAACAAAAATGACATTAATATTGTATATTATTTGGCATCTGTATTGTCAGCTGTTTTTATTGTTTTGTCTTCACTAATATCTACAGTATGACTCTTCTTGTCATGGTCTACTTCTTTCATTCATGTATTTTGATTAGGTTTATAATATCCTTGCACTGTGTAAGTGATTAGATATGTACAGTATACAGGCAATAGACAGTGAGGATTAATAATTTGATCCTGAAGCATGCAGTGTTGTCTATGAGGGTGACTTTGTCAACATGGTGCTGCTAATAAAGTTCTTTTCAATCTCATTTCAACCAAGATGGCTGCCAGCAGTACCCTTTCATAACCTCTGTCACGCCTTCACGTTTCTCCCTTCTTCCTGCTTCCCATCACCCAACGCTTGCAGTACAAGAAAGGAGGGGAGGGAAAACTCCCCCCAGTTCTCGTGCTCCACAGCAACTGCAGTCAGATGACCTTGTCTCTGACTTGCTCTGCTGAGTCAGAAATTGAGGGATGTGTAAGGGGGATGCAGGAAGAGAAGATTAAAAGGCAGAGGGAAAAAGAGGGACAGAGATGACGGAGAGAGAAAGCTGGAACTTATAGTTATTATAACTCATTCTGTCTCTGTGGATGCTGCTCACGTTGTGTCGTAGTAATTTACATGGAGCTGATTTGTGGAGGTTGCCGAGTAGCCGCCCATACAGCACTCAGCCAAGACGGACGAAGTGCCATGTGTGACAGGATAGTCAATGATGTTGAAAGTATGGCATCCAAGGTGTTCTGTATGAGTCAGGGCTGCACATGAATATTGTGTGTCATGAGATTTCCATCTTATAGGCATGTGTATGGAGTAAAATATGTGGATAATATAAAATATGTATGGAGTAAAATATGTATGGATAATACATATTGCATTCATGTAGTATGTTATTCCTGAACATGCAATTTCAAAACTGTGATAATCAGTCTGCTTCTATAAAAGCCTCTGCTCTTCTTGGGAGGCCTTCCATAAGATTTGACAGCAGGAATTTGCTCCCATTCAGCCACAGAAGCACCAGTGAGGTCAGGTACTGATGCTGGGAAACAAGATTTAGCTTGCAGTCAGTTTTCCATTTCACCTGAAAAGTGTCAAATAGGGTTGGAGTCAGGACTCTTTGTAGCTAAATATTTTTTTTCCCCACATGTAACTGACATAAAAGCATTTCTATACGGAAATGTCCTTGCATACAACATCATTAGCATGTTGCAAATAGTAAAACATCCCCTAGTTAGTATGTAAACAGGGGTGTCCACATACTTCTGGCTATTTAGTATATCTATGGACAGCTAAAATTAGGAGTTGTATGTGATTGTAAGGAGTCATTTGTAGTTGTGTATGTGTGTGTATATGTGCATGTGTGAAGGTGATCTCAGCTAATCTGGTTTTATAAATGTCTGACATAATCTGTGTTCCACTCACAGCATCCAGAACAGACAGAAGGGAGGAAGGGAGGAAGAGATCGAGAGACGAGGGGAAGACAGAGGAAAGAGGAGGGAACAAAAAGAGGAGAGGGTTAAGATGGCAGGGGATAGATGGTAGAAAGACAGATGGGCTTAAGGAGGATGACAGAATTGAAGCGTGAGAAGGGACAGGAAGGGAGGGAAAGGAGGGGATGAAGAGGGCAAGAAATAAGACATAGATGAAGTAGGTGGGTGGTGGAAAATTCCTGTGGGATTCAGTGTGGAAAAAGTGACACAGAACTGCCACAGGACATAAGAATGACACTGGGGAGGAAGGGCAGAAGCTGTATTTAGAAACTGAATAAGGAATGCAAGAAAAGCAGAAGTGGAAACACATGCGCATCGTCATGTTTCCATCATTTCATCTGGCTTAGATTAATTTCCTGGAAACCTAACCTAACCCTAACCAGAGCTACTACTTGCCTAATCCTGACACTTACCTAAACAGTAAGCCAAGTGTTCAAGTTAAAATCCAATGATTTACAATATGGGGCTTTTTGTCTCCCTAAAGGGAGGCTAGTACCAACGCTGTCATTGTGTAAACAAATAAAAAGAAAAAAAGATGAGTGTCTTCTTCTTCACCCTAAGAGATGCAACAAAGGGAGTCAGGAAATTGTCAATCAGGACAAAACTATTTATTGTTTAATCCCCAAAACTGTTTCCTTGAAGTGTAGCAATGGATTGGAAACACCAATTAGACATTTGCTGTTTGTTAGAGAATGAATGTCACAGAAAATCTAGTTGGAACAGTTAACTAATTAATACCATATTTTAAAACATTCTAACTTTGTTTATCTTTGTGGCATTACATTTAGAGACTTATGACCTTATTTTATGGACCTTTTCCCAGCAGAAATTTTAATTTGCCCAGAGAACCGCAGGTGTTGGCAATAAAATCACTGATCAACACCGTTTGAGTGTTCCAGTTGTCCATGCCATCAAGCACAATACAAGTGCCTGGCAGCCGGGATACCTAATGCAGCCTTTTATCATGTTATTAATAACACTTGTGCCAGATTATCTGCCACGAAAGTTGAGAATAAACAATTAAAATGTTGACTAGGAGGGGCGGGTCAGCATCAAGAAATAAAATCTTACAAAGAGTTCTTTTTTTATGTCCAGAACTTTCTCAGAACACACTCACATGAGCAAGTACACAAAAACTGACATAACATACATTTATAATATATCAGATTGATTTGCCAGTTCATGTAATAATCAAACCAAATGCACGCATGGCTTCAGCTTGCCACATGGCCAGTAGAGCATCTATCTGTACATCTGGTTCTAATGCATTTCCTCTGTCTGTCCTCCCTGACCCCTCCTCCTTCTCTTCTTCCAGGAGCTGTCCTTTCAGCACCACAGCCACTGCAGCAAAGCCCTATTCCTCCCTACCTTCGCCACCGTGGTTTCTTTTTGTTGTTGTTGTTCAATTCAATTTATAAATGAATCATAGAAAAGTCACGCTTCCAATGTTACGTTACAGTTAATCTCCACTCTTTCAAATGTGTTTTCTTATTTTCTACATCGGATGAAGTTGATTATGAAATTTATTGCTTTCGTGTGGTTTTGGTTAATGCATTTCCCTGAAACATTATCAGCAGCTGTTTTCTTGTATCTGAGGCGGTGGTTTCAACAGAGCATTTTTTATACATACAAAGTCAAGACTAAAACAAATGTGAATGAAAATAAAGAGCATTTAATGAAGTCTCTCAGTTTGCAAGGCCATTAGAAGCAAACATCCGTCCACATGTTCTCCATTTTATGTAGCTGTCTACGACTGGGTGTTTATTCTCAGTATGTACTTAAAATATACTCAAAGTTCCATTAACCCTTTAAGACCCACCATTGTGCAAGTCCGCCAGGACATATTTTTACATTTTTACATGCTGTAGTGCCATTTTTTGGAGTATTTTTATTTGCTTTACATCAAAATAACCCTGATGTCCCAAATTTTAATAATATGTAATGACTTATGTCTTAACTACTACAAAAAATTGCTTAAAAGTGCAATAAACCTTAAAAAAATGAAAATCGTTTTTGTTTTTTTCACATTTATTTCAAAATACAGAAATTGCATAACTGTATCCCTCAAATTTGTAAATGTAAAAAAGTTGCACAATATCCTTTGGAACCACAGGAAATTTATTTGGAGTCTGTACATAATTTGCTTTTTGAGATATGGTCAATTTTGTAACCTGTAAAAAAACCCGAAAATAAACAAAACTGCAAAATTTGCAAAGAGACAACATCAACATTAAAACAAACTATTTACAATAGTGCAATCAACTTTCTAAGTGTGCCAGATACTTATGAACACACATATGTTATGTACAAAACCATGGTCAGACCATAAAAAGTGCATTTGAAAATAAAAGAAAATCGTTTTTACTGAGTTGAATCAAACAGTATTTTGATGGTCTCCTGGTCCAAGTACTTGGACAGGTCTGATGGGGAAGGGCTGTCCACATATTCTGACAGAGGTGGCTGGACACCTGGCCTCCTTTTCGGCAGGCAGGAAATGTGGCAGAGAAGGTAAGCTGTCAGGTTCCTTCTCAGTTTTCCAGCCAGCTGTAGGGAGCGCCTCTGGCCCGGAGCGCTCGCTGGTGGAGCGGCTGCTGCAGCGTCTCCTGGCTGGAGGACGGTCTGTCCCTCTACCTCTCGCTGGGGTACCAGGACAGCAGGAGACCTCCATTCTCTCCTCTTCCTCCTCCTCCTCCTTCCCAACATTGTAAATGCTGCACACAGAAAAAGTTACGTGGTACGTTAGCTGTGCGCAGCACATGACTTGTAAAAATGATGCGTATTTTGCGCGGAATGCTTTCGGCGGCGTTACATGTATATTATACTTTCTTTACTTTTCTCCAACTCAAAACAAACAACTTCTCATGAATACAGACTTACATGTCACTGGAATGATCAATTCCTTCGATAAGATCGGCTTCATCCGCGCTGGTGGCAGAATCCGGGCCAGACGAGTGGCTGGACTCTTCATCCGACTGTAGTTTGCTGGAGAGCTTCGCTCCAGATGTAAAATAGTTTGGCGCGACCAGGTTTTCGCGGCTCCTCAACTAATGTGTAGAAGTGTGTCAAAGGTGTGTGTGGTGGGTCCGTGTACGGATCTGGTAATTGGATTTTCCGTTCTGAAACGGGTATTGAAAAACAAAAAACTAGTGGTTATTTGATTTTCGTTTTAAAATACAAAAATTAAAATTGAAATACAAGGCGTTTTTCCTTTTCATGATCAAAAAGGGATATACGATTTTTTAAAATGCTTTGATTTTCGGTTTATATTTAGAATAACAAGAAAGTAAAATCAGTAAGAGAAACGAAAAAAGGTCCGTTTTTTCATTTTCTGAGACCGGAAGTGGTCATCAGGAAGTGTGGAGCCAAACGACAACAAGATTCTCAGAGGGCGGAGCCAGAGAGCAGTGATTGGTCAGACTGACTGAGAGCCAGAGAGCAGTGATTGGTCAGACCATAGATACCATAGAAGACAGCGCGCTAGTGTATCTAGTTTGCTATATGTATCTCTCGTCGGCACGTCTGGTAGCGTCTCTGGCTGCTGTTGACCTTGTTTTTGGAGTAAAACACGGTAAGAAGATAAATACTTCTAACCAGTAGCGTTGTTTTGTTGTACGTTAAGTCAGCGACTTTGAAGAGTTGTGTTTTGTCGTGTTTGAGCAGTTGGTCCGGACGCGTTAGCTAGCTAAGCGGCTAAGTTAGGTAGCTAAGCGGCTAAGTTAGCTAGCGGGCTAATTAACACAGGTGGCTAACTTACCGCTGAACACCTGTGTTAGTTGCTGCAGCAGCTCTCCGTCATTATTAGATGACCTTCTCAACCTGTATTTCTCTGCTGTGTATTTTAGCTTTTAAAAAAGTTATTTTACTTTAAGGTTAACTGAAACCTGTTGAGCTGCACTGAAGTTTAACATTCAGCTGGTTTGAATTAAACAACGCTTAACTTAACATTGCGCAACATTGCCTCTCTGAATCTCCATAATTTCATTAAATTCCTTCTCTCTTCCACTGCTCAAGTTCAATCCAGTATATAAAATGACATTAATAGTGAATAAACTAACAACCAGCCATTGTATTTATTTATTACTGCATGTATTTGTAGTAAAACATGAGTTGAAACATCCTACTTTTGGATCTAGAACTGCACAAGCCGTTCATTTTCAGTCACCTGATGAGTTAAACTCCCCTTTTTATGTGAGGTTGAAGCAGAAAGTCTGAATTAGCAAAGAAAGTTCTTTATAATTTGCGATAACTGTTATCTCTGACTGAGGCTTTAGTTTTTGTTGAGCCGATTTACACGTAGAAACTTTGTTCAGGAAAATTTCTCAGTAGCTCAGAGGACAGGCTGCTTTTTACACAACCTTGTAAGAGAATGTCTGTCAATGCTTTCAGCAGAATTTAGAAACACGACACTTCCTAAACAGATATTTTGAGGCTGTGAGGTTGAACGTTTTAGAGTATATCAGTGTGTTTCTTTGTGGTCTTTTTGTTTCTAGGTGGAAGCTGAATTAGTGAGGATGACTCCTGCTCCTGTCATCTCTAAGCTCCTCACACATCTTTACCTGCACATGAGGAAAATCACTCCTGTAGAATGCAGGTATGTTTGTCATTATTATAAAAAGATGTTGCCTGGTGACCTGTCAGAAACCCATTATACAGAGTCAGCCAAAATAATGTTTACACACATCAGGAAAAGAAAAACTTGCATAAATATTTCAATACCAAATTTATTCAGACATCACAAGATTAATAAAAGTTATCTTTGGCCTGTACAATTACAAGAGGTACTCAAAGTGGTGGCCACTGGCTTCCAGACATTTCTGTTGTGTTGTAGACGTCACTTGTTGATGCTCCATTCATGAGGGTAATGCTATCTGTTGGGAAAACATCGTACAACAGGACACAGAGTTGTCATGATTTGATCAAACTTAGAAAGAGGAATCTATATGTATAGAAGTACTGATACAAATGAAATATTTATAAAAAGTTTTTCTTTTCCTGATGTGTGTACATTATTTTGGCTGACTCTGACTCTGTGAACTTAATGAGAACAAAACCGTCATTTAATTGTTGCTCTGAAAGCTTCTTTAGTGAAAACCAGCTGGTGTTCTGCTTTGAAACAAACTGCTGTTGAGGTCTGTGTTTTTAGGTTTAACCCCACAGTTTCTGAATGAACTGATAGTTTGTTTTTTTTTCCTGATCAATGTGGACATTATAATTGATGGTAGCATTTACTGATCATATAATCAGCATGACAATATAACAGTATAACCTTCTGACCACCTGACTAATACTGTGTTGGTCCCTTTATGCTGCTAAAACTCCTCTGACCCAGTGGTTCATCAGAACCTCTGGGGATGTCCTGTGGATTCTGTGGATCCTGTGGGTTGCAGGGTGGGTCCTACCTAGACCAGGCTGATCCTGGACCATCCCACAGATGCTCAATCAGATCTGGATGTGGGGAGTGTGGAACCCAGGTGAACAGCTTAGCTCTGTTGTGTTCCTCGGACCACTCCTGAGCAGTTTGTTTGTCCTGCTGAGGGAGGCAGCTGGCATCAAGGACTGCTGTTGCCATGGAGACTAGGGGGTTGTTTGTCCTGCAGTGTTTAGGTGGTGGTACATGTCAAATATCCACATGAACGTCAAGGTTTCCCAGCAGAACGTTGCATTAGAACAAGATGATAGATGTTGTTCTCTTCAGCTGTCAGTGGTCAGAATGTTGTGGCTGATCGGTGGATCTGTCTGCCTTTACTCTGACATCCAGAGTTATACAAAAGTGTAGTATGTGTGCAGTGCAGAAGAGATTTACTTTATTGAATGCATTTTTTTTTTTTTTAAAGGGAGAGCATTGTTTTTATCCACCTGAAGAAGACCTAATCTTTCCCTTCAAAGGATAGTTAATTGTTACTACGGCTTCTATAGTGGTCCCATCAGAGAAAATCATATCCATATACAGATTTTTATTAATTCCAGGGCTGGTTCAGTAAAGATTATAATAATAACTACATCAGATAATTCTTGGTCGCAGTTGGAATTTTGCAGCCTGAGAGATTGTTGAGAAGGTTTGCAGTTCTTGTTTTAGCAAAATATGTTATAATAGAAGATCTTTATTGTCATTGTACATGAAATTATCTGCAAACCAGCAAAGTGTATCAGTCTGAGGTATCTATAAAGTAAATAAAGAAAAATGCTTCTAAAGCCAATAATAAACAGAATATTTTGAGGGAATATTCTAAAAAGGAAAGAAAAGCTCCATTCTCACTCCTCTCAGGATAAACTGTCATTAAAATGGACTTTAAATTTAGCTTCAACACGAGATAAAAACATTTACTTTCATTACTGATGTTGTCAAGTTTTAATAAAGTTCATGCTACTTTTATAAAATGATGAAAGTGAATCAATGGTATTTCTGTGATCTGTGTTTGATTTCTGTCTTTTCTCCTGTCATCCAGATGTTCAGAGGGAGATGATGCCACATCTGGTCCAGCTGATGGAAGGTCTTGAAGTTCTCTGACTGGCCTCGACTGAAGATGGTCGTCTCACTGGATTTAAGGTTCAGATGCTCAGTAACAAACTCCACCAATGAGCCAACAGGGAAGCTTTAGGTTTATTAAATGTTGCTATGAAGGTATCACTGTTTTTCTTTGTGAATGCAATGTGCTCCAACTGAAACTTGAATTAGAACTTCGAAGTAAATCCTTCCATCTGAAAGGATTTAGTTGCATTAATAACCTCATAACATTCTAGTTTTTATTCCAGTCTTGGTTGGAAATAGAATCTCTGTATTGATTCAGGTAAAAACTGAACTTCACAGCATGTTGAAGCAAAACAACCAGATGAAAACTGTGATGGTGTTGGATTGTCAGACCGTAATGTTGCAGCTCAAAGCAGCTTTTCTATCTCAGTTCATTCTGACATTCAGCTATGAATCAACACAGCAGATGGTGATCCATGCTGTGGAAGTCTCACATCTCCTGATTTAATGGAGCTGCTTTGCACTTTTTACACTGTTTATTCACCAACACTTTATTTAATAAAAGTCCCATCTAGTTTTCATGAGGAATGTGATGTTTTAATTTCTCTGTGAATAACTGCAGTCTAATGTAACAGCTGGAGTTGTAACATCTGTCCTGATATTGATCATGAAATATTGATCAGAATACTTATGGTTAGCAGTCATCCCTGAAGTTTTATATTAAAATCTTTACTTGTGTTATGAACTTTGGTAAGAAGCAGAAACTTTTGCGTTGCCATGGATACATGAGTGTTAAATTCTGTCCATGTTTTCATTTTGGGAAATTCAGTCCAGTTCCAGAATGTGGAGGAATTTAGTCTCACAATCACAGACAGCAAATATTATCTGAAAGTTGGGTTATTGTTGTTTATCAGCACAATACAAAAAGATTAATGTTAGAAATATTCCAGTTAAGACTCTAGAATATCATGAGTTATGTAAATATACCTCAATAATATGAATGTTCAGGTTAAGATTGTACAGTAATATTTATTATGTAAGTTTAGCTGATTAAAGTTTGACTCTGCACTAAAATATTATTTAAATTTACATCATTATAATATTTAGGGTCAGACCCTACAGTATTGAGATTAAGAAATCAAATATTCTATAAAATGTAAATACACTGAATTCATTTGGAGATATTTAAGTGAGACTCCACAATATTATTTGACACAAATCTATCTAAATCAAAATTTTAATCCTTTTTACTCCAAACATTTACTGGACTGAGTTAAATATTAAAATCACTCCTTTCTAATCCTCTGCTGTATGTTCAAACCTGAGGCCTTAAATAGAAACACACAAGTATCTGATTGAAGGAACTTCTGCAGAGTCCTGGTTCCAGAACATGATGATAGAATTATAGACAAACTTTAACAAAAGCTGCCTGAGAGTTTACAGGTTTTTATGTTAGATTTCTTCAGTAATTTAATGAGTGTTATCAGCAATAATCAAGTGTTCATTTGATGAACTTCATTTCCTAAAACATCCAGAATTGGAGCTCATATCTTTGGCAGCTGTAAAGTTTCTGCTCCTTCAAAGTTCACAACACAATGAATGAATTCCTAAAACACTCTCAGTGCTGGAGAGCGTTTGTGATGCTGAAGCAGTGACCAGTTTTTCTGTTTCTTCTCTGAAGCTGCACAATGAGGGACATCTGCAGAGACTGAGAAAGAGTCTCACCACATCCTGACATGAGGAAAAAGACTTTATTGAAGACTACAATGAGAAAAACTATCAGACAGCAGACAGCTGCATTCAAGGTGAGCTCTGAACATTTGATCTGGAACAGGAATTCAATAACGGCAGCATGAGCTTCATTTCAGTCTGTAGCTGCTGAATTCATGGATGAATCATCTAGCACTAGAGAGGAAGACCGTCAAACATCCACGTCAGCTGATGGAGGTCCAAGGGTCTCACCAAACAAACAACCTACAGAGTGAAGACCTCAAATCTGATTGGATGGCCTCCTATTCAGCCACGTGTGAACAAATGGCTCTAAGCTGATTTGTTTTCTAAAATAAATCTAGTTTGAGTCCTAATCTATGCCTGTGTGTTTGCTTCTTTACACCGCTGTTAACAGTTTAGGCTGTTAGATTGTTCCAGATAAGACAAGTACAAGATTCTTCAGAGCCGTTCTACCACGAGCCTGACAGGAAGAACTCCAACAGCTACTGAATGTTCCTGTGGTTCCCTCAAGGCTACAGGAGGAGCCCTACGAGGACGAGCCGGTCCACCTGATGGTGGCCAGTCGCTGCAGTTCAAAGCCAACACCGACTACGTGGACTTCTACTGGACCACACGGAGGCCTTCAAACCAGACCAACAAGTTCAGCGACTCCCCGACTCGTGGGTCTGAGGACGCCGCCGAGCCTCGGTCCAGCCGGCCTCCTGTCTGTGGGTGTTTGAGTGCTGAGAGGTTTGTGGATGCATGTGAACATGTCTGTGTTGAAACAGCAGCTTTGGACTCAGTAACGCCAGGAAAAACCAAGAGCTCCTTTATTTGTGACTTCCACTAAAAAACTGATGAAAATAAGTTTGCCAGGGTTCTGACTGATAACAGATTATTAAATAATGAAAATAATTGTTTAAATATTCCTTTAAACAATCCTTTTAGGTCTACATTTCCTTTACACTGACTTCTTGGTATATGTACAAGTATTCTGGGTGGAATATACCATTAAGCCTAATGTTCAAGGGTTCTGGGAATATACCATTAAACCAGCCTTTAAGGTAAATGTTCCAGGATGTTGAGTAGAACATACCATCAGATCAACCTTTTAGGTCTACATTGGAAGATTTTAGAGTAGAATATTACTCCAAACCATCCTTTAGGTCTACATTTAAGGTGGAATACTCCTTTACACCAAGATTTTTTGGTCGAGGATTTTGGATGGAATACTCGGTTAAACCAACATTTTAGGTGCATGTCCAAGGATTTTTGGTGGAATGTTCCTTTAAGGTGGATGTTTGAGGACCTTGTAGGTGGAATACTTCCTGAAACCAACCTTTTAGGTCAACATTCAAAGATTTAAGGTGGAATATTCCTTTAAACCAACCTAAATTTCATGTTTTGATCATTATCAAGTGAGAAACCTCAATCCAGACTCCTCATAATGACGTTTGAGATTTATGCTGCTGTTATTTGTTTAGTCCAGACTAAATGACAGAAATCCACAACTGTAATTTTATTTCAGGACTCGGTTATTAAATGTCAAAACAATCCATGTGACTCTAAAAACTCAACAGCTTTACAAACTCTAAGATTAAACTCTCCACAAGGATCCAAAATAAGTTGGACTTCTACATGAGAGCTTTAATTATTCTTCATCTACTTCCTGAAAAGTTTGGTCAATAAAAAAGACAAAACTAATATTTTCAGCTGAACTAAAGACAGACTTTGTGATTTTTCTGCTCACATGTTGTGTTGTTGTAAACTTACTCTTTCAAATAAATAGCCTCCTAACCCCCTGGAAACCAGCGTTTGTCCTGTTTTTGTGTTGCTCCTCGGCGACCCGAGACAACCAGGTCGTAATGTTTTTTGAGCAACACACCATACTATGACGTTTTTACAATGATGGTTCTATTATGGAACCAGTTTGACATGTTCAGGTGTAGTTTGTGATGAAAACTACAGATTTCAGGTATCAGAAAGGTGGGCTTTCAACCTTTCTTGTTAACTTTTCTGCTTCACTTTAAACTAAATTTCATTCATTAACCCAGCCCTCTGGACATCCAGTAAGCTGTGTTCCTATTGGTGTCCAGGGTGGCTGCTTGGTGTTATCAGGAACACCTGAGCAGCTCAGTGTCTTCCTGCTTTATTTAGCTGCAGACAAACATTTCCTCTGCTTCACCACTGAACCGGGTTTGGCTCCATTGCTTTAGTTTGTTCTTTAGGCGTTGGCTTGCAGCTTCCAGCAGTAAAATCGTCTTTAATGTGTTTCTTGGTGTGTTTTAGGGCTTTGTACTGGATAGTTGTCTTGGTAAATGTGGTTCTTTAGCCACAGTTAGCACATGGTGCTAATGTGTGCAGTGATTAGTGGATTTGGTGCAGCTGAGTTGTGTCTTTATCTTGGCTGTAGTGAGTCTTCAGAGGTTTTTGGTCAGACACATTCTGTATTCTTTGGTTGGTTGTCCAGAAGGTAAGAGTTCCTGTCCTGATTCTCTGTTCTCAGAGGTTCTCTGGTAGGCTGCAGGAGACTTTAGCGTTTGGGTTGTGCTAGTTTGGTTTTTGTATGGTTTCATTTGGACGACTATCTTGAGGCCCCTCCATGTGGTTTAGTGAGGTTTTCTGGAACAGTTCTACAAAGCAACCTGCAGCAGAAGAGACTTTGAGAGTTTTTAGGAAGTTCTGGAGACCAGACTTTAGAGCAGCAGAAACATTTGTCAGCAGTTTGAGCAGGAGAAGGTGAGCTTCAGAGTAGAAATGAGACAGAAACCTTCTTGACCCGTGTGGTGAGGTCCTGTACCAAGAGTTTGAGCAGGTTGTGAAGAGTCTGTAGTTCTTTGGTCTGAAAGCACAAGAAGAGTCAACTCATTAAAGGAGAAAACAGGAGATATTGTTGGTTCTTCTGTCACTCTGCAGTTTCCAGTTTCCTTAGACTGAATATCAAGTTTATATTTTAAATGATTTCCCATGTGAGCCCAAGAAGACTTCAGTAAACTCCCTCCATCCCCTGGACACGTTTTATTATGATGTTAAATCTTTTTTTTTTAATGTTTTTGAGGTTTAATCATAGTTTTAGCATAGTTTTTTCTCTTTGCTTGTTTAGTTTTGTCATCTGTGTGAAAGGTGCTAAACAAATAAAGCTGAATTGATAAACTGAATAATTGACTAACTCATGATTGTGACAACAGAAGTATTTTCATTGTGATTTAAGGGTTTGTTTCATTTCTAAGGTTGAGGTTAAAATCTTGACAGAAAAAAAGATTAAAGAAATAAACTACATTTTAAAAAAGCAATTAAATCAAAGGAAAAACATTTAATACAACAAAACTTTTAAAAAGAAAATTAAACATTAAATACAATTATATTAAACAGACAAAATATTTAATTAAATAATTAAACAGAAGAAACAAAACATGTAATTATGAAATTAAACAAAAATTTTTAAACAAAACTGAAACATTAAAGATGAAATATTTTAGATAATTAAACATTTAAAAAATAAAATTAAACAAGAATATTAAATATTTTTAAAAAAAATACAAAACATTAAATTATTAAACCTTTAAAAAGACAAAACATTGAATTAAAAATAAAATGTTTGATTAGAAAATTAAATCTTAACAATAAAACTTTAAACATGAATTCAACAGAAAATACAATGAAGCATTTAAAAAGAAAATTAAACATTAAAAGGTGGTAAAACATTAAAAAAGAAAAACCTTAAAGATTTAATCGAAAAATTAAACATTGGGAAAGAAAAGCAAATTTTTCAAACAAGCCGATAAAACATTTGAAAAAACAACAAACATTAAAAAGACAAAACTTTGAAATCAAATCAGACATTAGAAAAGAATAAAAGGTGAGAAAAAACAAAATTAAACATTTAAGAAGAATCAAACTAAAGACAAAACATTTGAAAAGACACCAGTTAGACTTTAGAAGATCAAATTAAACAGAAGAGACAATGAAACAAAGAAAAAGAGCAAAAACAGATAAAGGTCTGAAAGTGTTTTCTAGTCTGAAATGAAAACATCAAGTTTTTTCTTCAAACATTTCCTCTTTCTATGTTCTTGGTTTGATTGTAGACAGATTTACTAAGAACTCATTTCAGAAAACTGCTTTCCAGATAAAGTCTACTAGTAGTTGAAGGCATTTATCAAACTAATGTTACCTTCTGATCTCCACAAACTTTACTGTTCAGTGAAGAGAATCAAAGTTTGTTGAGGATTTCTAAAAAACCCACAGGTGAAGGTCTGAGAAGAACTCAGATGGATGATCTAAATGTGAAATCAAGACTCATGGTCACAAGTTTTAAGGCTTCTGTTAACCACAAAGTTCAAACTAACAGAGAAGTACTGAGAAACTTTTAAAACTTCAGTCCTCAGACTGTCTGAAGGTTCAAACTAACAGAGAAGTACTGAGAAACTTTTAAAACTCCAGTCCTCAGACTGTCTAAAGGTTCAAACTAACAGAGAAGTACTCAAGAACTTTTAGGTTTTCAGTCCTCAGACTGTCGAAAGGTCCAAACTAACAGAGAACTACTCAGGAACTTAGAAGATATCAGTCCTCAGACTGTCTGAAGGTTCAAACTAACAGAGAACTACTGTGGGACTTAGAAAATTTCAGCCCTCAGACTGTGTGAAAGCTCAGGTCCTGAGGACTCGGGAGGTGTGGAGGCTTGGAAAGTCTTGGAACTGAGGGTTCAACCCTCCAGCACAAAGGCTGAAGTCCAACCTCCTGAGAAAAACGGTCGAGATGAGACTCGAGTTTAAAAAAAACTCGAAAACGACAAAAAATAGATGATAAATGCGCAAAAAAAAGAAGAATTTGTATCTGAGCGAGTAGCTCAGGAGGATAAGAAGAGGACTACCGACTGGAAGGTCGCAGGTTCAAGACCCGCCACCGGCCTTTTTCTTTCTTTGTCTTTGTCAGGATTTTGATAAAACTTAAGAAGGGTCTGGTCTTGAACCAGCGACCTGCAGCTCCATAGGCAAATCCTTAACTCACTGAGCTACAGATCAGATACAAAGAAATAAATTCGTCGTCCCTTTGGCATCGTAGTTCATGAAGTGACCACATGGGTGGAGCCAAGGCGGAGTCTGGGTGGAGTCAGGGCGGAGAGTAGGCGGGGAGGTGGGTGGCGGCCTCCCCCCTCTACTCCCCCACCTCCCCCCACCACCCACCACACCTTCCCCCGCCCCACGAGTTCTTCGAGTCTCGACGAGTTCTTCGAGTCTCCACGGGTTTTCCCAAGTTTCTGGAGTTTCCACGAGGTCGGAGGCAGAACAAGCTGACATGAAGAGGTGTTGAAGTCGGCCAGGATGGACTGACTTTTTACAGTGACTAGAAGGAAGACGACTAGAAGAGCAGGTCTTTAACCACCATCCATAAAATCCATGGAGTCGCTCCAGAGAAATGAAGGGAGGTCAACTTTTATCAACCTCCATCCACATGTTCAACTTCATATTTTTACTTGGAGATTTTTAGCACCACAAATCTTTAGTATCACACTTTATTATCATTTATTAGGACTTTAATGGAATCCACCAGCAGATTTAGTTTTTGTTGACAAACTTTATTCTTGTCGTCGTGGGACTGCAGTATTTAAAACTGTTCCTTCGATTTGACCTCATGTTTATTAGTTTGAGTGGAGAAACTTATTTTAGTTGTCGATTCGTCTCTTAAAAACCAAATAATAAATTGGCTTGGTCAAGAGGTTTAAATTTCTTACTTTGTCATATTTTAAATATGACAAAAAAATATAAAAATAAAGCGTCTTTAGACAATTTGACCTGTAATTGGCATTATATAAATAAAATTGAATTAAAATTGTATATATCCTTTAATGCTGGAAAACACATTTTCTTTGTCCATTAATCTGTTGATTGTTTTCTCCAGTAATTCATTTCTTGTTTTGGTTTATAAAATGTCAAACCCAAATATATTCAGTTTACTGTCATAAAAAACAAAAAGATTTACATTCATGATGCAGGAATCAGGCAGCTTTTCACTTTTTATCTTAGTTTAGTCAGAAAGATAGTTGATAATGTGTGAATTGTTGCAGCTTTTGAGCCGTAAAAGGTTTTAATCTTTGGGGCCGAGTGTCAAAAAACATTTAGAAACCGACATCAACAAAACACTCAAAGATTTGAACATCATTAAAGGGAAATCCAACTTTTGCATGACAATGTCTAATTAAAGGACATTTATTTCCAATGTAAATGTGTGATATTCATCCTCTGGAGCTTTCTCTTCACATCGTCTTCCACCTGGACTGGTTTGGTCGGGAGCATGTGCAACAAACATTTGAAAAACTGCACTTTAACATCAATGAATGACACTGAAGTTTAATCTCTACATAAATGAGACTGAGTCTGGATGTGCTGCTCTGTCATTAACTCCTAAGTTTAGGGAAAGTTCAAACAAAAGACAGCAGTTCAGATAAGACTTGAGAATGAGCTTATTTTGAACAAACATCTCAGACTTTCTGAGCTTCAGCACCTCTAGCAAGATATTTAACAACAAGCAACTCAAGAGATCCAGAAGTTGGAGAGAGTTAGCTTTAGCTGAGCCAAAGAACATGTGGGACGCTAACCTAGCAAACATTTCAGACTTTTCTCTGTGAATTCTGAGAAATAATTTCCTATTTAATGACAGAGCTACACATCTTAACTCAGTCTCATTAAAACAGACTCTAATTCAGTGTCATCCATCCATATTAAAGTGCAGTTACCCAAAATGTTTGTTGCATGAGCTCCAACAAACCTGTCCAGGTAGAAGGCCACTTTGACAAACAGGAAGTGGAAGATTCCAAGCAGATTTATAGAAGGGGGAACGGACTGTACTAAGTGTGGTCGAGTATAGAGGGGTGTTTTGTGGGTTTTTAAGGCTGATAATGATTATTAGTGAGACATTTGGAGTATATTCATTTGGATATTCATTTGCAGTAAATGAAAGTATTTAAATCTTGGAGTTAAACTTAGAAGAACACAAACTCTAACAGAAAACTTTGTTGATACTTTTTGTTTTGTTTACAGATGTTAAGTTAAAGGAGTTTTATTCGTGACGTATAACCAATCAAATCACTCCAGAAGACAGAGCGACCACAGGTAGATAAAGGTTCAGAGCCAAAGTAGCACCATTTTTAAAATTTATTTACCGTAAATCAGTAAAAAATAAAATACTGATAATCAGTAAATCAGTCAGCCCAAATTACTACAATTCTACAATGTATGTCTTTCCTTTGACTTGTTATTTGTACAATATACGATGTATATGATGGTGTTTTTTCATACCAAAGGCTATACTATGATGTTTTCTAAGAGACATACGATGCTACTCTGTTGTTCTGGCTGCTGCACTCCTCCCTTGTTTTCTGGATTGTACTCAGCTGCATGCCTTCGTCCACCCGGCCTCCGTTGACTCGTCCCGCCTGCCCTCTCTGGAGCTGAAGCTGGATTGGAACAGACCAAAGTACAGTCCAATCACGATGCCAGCTGCCTCTCAAAAGGGTCCTTCATCTGGCAGGTGGCGCCACTTCTTCTGAGGGGAAGCTGAGCTGGCCCGGCAGAACTTTGGAGATGTGTTCCAGTGGTTGGTGGATGTGTGGGGAGATAGAGAGGGACCTTTGAATTGTTCACAAAGGAAAACAAGGAACCCACTGGTAGTTTTAGTTTAGGATGCTACTGCGGTGTGTTTTTGGGTTTTAAGAGGTGAACAGGAAGAGGTTTTTTTCATACTGATTATCTTTTACTTTGTTCCTGGTTGGAATGTCCATCAATGTCAGCATGAAGTTCACTTTTAGTTCTGGTTATTTATTTTTATTTTACTAACACCCATTTGCTTTTAACCCCCTCACATGTTGTGCTGTTGTAAACTTACTCTTTCAAATAAATACTCATCTAACCCTCTGGAAACCAGCGTTTGGACTGTTTTTGTGTTGCTCCTCACCTACTTCAGACAGCCGGGACAAAATAACGTTTTGTGGACTAAAGGCTAAACTATGACATTTTTAGAGCGACATGCTATACTATGACGTTTATTGGGCGACACGCTATACTATAGGCTTTTTAAATTGACATATTACTGTGACTTTTTTTGTTTTCGTTTTTTTTTTGTTGTTTTTTTCGCAACATATAAGAATTTGAACAGCTTTTCAAATTACTATACTTTTACCTGTGCAATGAAATATTATTTTATGGCGATTTTCA